>NW_026542595.1:165175348-165215923 GCF_028750875.1 Macrosteles quadrilineatus | reverse complement strand
ACTATCTTACATAATTAGTCAAAGTTCTTATTTTCTTAAAAACACATGTTCTTAAAACTACCAATTTTACTTTTGAATTTACCTCGAAATTTTAATTTAAAATTAATTATTTGTAGAAATTGCATTTTTAAATAAATACATAAAATTATTGTACAAACGTGTAGTAAAAATACTAAACAGCAAAAAGTCTTTAGATTCAGTGCCTAAAAGAGTATTATTTGTTTTACTTTATAAATATACTTAAATATAGTTAATTTATCCGTTTATGTATTTTTTCTTACACAATTTATGGTACGGTTATTATTTTAAGGGAATAAAAGGTGTATAAAGTTATTGAATACTAACCATATTAAATTAAAAGATTTTTTTCAATTTCTACTCTAATAAAGTTAAAAGTCTTTTACTAAACATCAATAGCTCTTTGTATATTGAAACACATTTTTGCTCAACTATAGTTTAACTTCTAACGAGGTCTTCAATGGATTATTAATCTTTCACAAAATTTATATTATCATAAGAATACACGTATTTATATAAAATATAAAAATAAGCGTTACATTAAAAATATACTCAACAAACAGAATTGTAAACTGTTGGGGGAACGGAATCAAAATGGAGTGATATAATAAAATTTCATACACAAATCAATTTTAATATATAATTATTGATTAGAGATTCAAAATTAAGCACTGACACATTACTAATATATTATTAAGCATGTTTAAATGGTGTTAGCATACTTGTAAATTTCCTTGCATGAAATAAGGTTATAATCGTATACGTATTTTCACTTTAAGAATAAAATTTGAAAATAAATATTTTGTACAACAACGAATATTGCGTAAGCAAGTAATTGTGCGTATCTTAAAAAAGATTTTGAAATATCCATAAATTGTAGTTATTGCGACGAAAGTGAGGTTTTACGTTGTTTATATTGGCCCTATATTCTTGAACAATCCCAAATCACAAGCAATACAATCCGTAGGGACCGGAAAAGGCGTTTTATGAGCTATAAACCCTCGAAAATCCCTATCCCAAATAAACACCCTCAACAAAACAACCCTCATTCTACCCTGTAAAAAAAAAATCTGCAAAAGGGTGATTATAATATATTTGATGGTAGGTGAAGAATGAATTTTTTTTAAATTCAGGTTAAAACTATTTTCGTTCACATTTTTGGGTTGATTTTAATTGGGCCTTCAAATTAATCCACTCACACTATCAATATCACCGTTTCTAATCAACAATCTCATCATGTTTATTTGAAATGGTGCTAGGAGATTCAGTAAATTCCTTTTCAGAATTCGCAATATACTTTTTTAAACAAGTTAGTCAAAAATTTGGTGTTGATACTGTTAAACGATATTCCTCCAGTTCTTGCAACGTTTAATGTCCACCCGTATTATTATAATAAATCACCTCGCTAGGCTACATGGTTATTTACTCGTAAAAACTTTTAAATTACACTAGTAAAGCATTTTGAATGCTACTTATATTTATTGTAATAACAGACTCTTAAATAATTTGACGTCACAAGATAAGTACTGATAACTTTCTAGGAAGCAGTTTTGAGACGAGTATTGAACGATACTTTTTATCGTGATGAAATAAACTACTTCGTTTCGTAATCTATTCATTTTTCTAATTAAAACAAAATACAGTCTTACAATTAATTTAAGTATTGTTTGTGTATTGGAAGTAATGTGTATATAGCGAAAGTAATGTTTATGTCAGGAAAAGTTAGCTGATAACAATGGTTTTTGGTGTATGGAAATTAAAGATTTTCGAACATGTCTGCTGTATTGAAATGGGATACTTTCTAATACAGAGTGATTAAAAGATAATGAGTTATGTAAACCAAAAAGGGCCTTAGTGTTTAATTACTACTCAGATAACCAGACGATAATAAACCAACGTATACCATTTCTGGTAATATTCTGAGATGTGATCAACTAACCGTAATATTATTTAACTAGTGTAGCTACGTATTGTATTACTTACAACTCTTTAATATCTGTAAATATATATTATCAACGTACTATTATTTACCAAAATAATGTATTCCATTTTTTATGAGTTTAAATGTTTATATTTTATTGATGTAATTAACATTATACATTCAAATGGTAATCAATCAAATTATTGTAATGATTTTACTCGCATAAGGTTTATGGTAGAAATATTGTTACTTTAAAATCATAGAGCGTGCACAAATATACGAACATATATTATATATATATACACATATATATACATATATATATCATATATATATGTGTATATATACATATATCTATATATATATATGTATATATTCATAAAGTCAGCACCATTGTTGATACCTTAAAATGTGCTGCAATTGTTGATACCACTTTCCATCGTATATATTCTTTTATTTTGAATCCTACGTTACAGTGGATGGTATATTATTAAGTTTTATAAAAATTCAGACTTATATATTGTTATATATTTAGTTTATAGTAATGTATAACCAATAGTAATCAAAAGTTGATCTTCTTAAAAAATATCACCTCAAGTTGATACCTCGACCAATATAGAGCCGCCATCTTGCATTCATAAAAACGGCACCAAAGTTGATACGTTAAAACACCTGACTATGTTGATACCTCTTTCCGTCGTATATATTGGTTTATTTTAAAGCCTATCTTATGGAAATAGTTTTACTTCTTTGTCTTATAACATCTTAGACTGATACTTCCTTAAATGTTTAGTTTATAGTCTTTAATAATAACCAACCAATAGTAATCAAAAGTTGATCTTCTTAAAAAATATCACCTAAAGTTGATACCTCGAACAATATAGAGCCGCCATTTTGCATTCATATAAACGGCACCAAAGTTGATACGTTAAAACACCTGACTATGTTGATACCTGTTTCCGTCGTATATATTGGTTTATTTTAAAGCATGTGTTATGGAAATTTGTTTACTTCTGTGTCTTATAACATTTTAGACAGTTACTTTCTTATATATTTAGTTTATAGTCTTGTATAACCAATAGTAATGAAAAGTTTATATTCTTAAAAATTATCACCTCAAGTTGATACCTCGACTTGTATAGAGCCATCATTCTGCATTCATAAAAACAGCACCAAAGTTGATACCTTAAAACAACTGACTATTGTTGATACCTCTTGATACGACAGCGCTCGGCCGAATCTAGTGGCGTCCACGGGAACTATCGGCCCAGCCAAAAATATTCCGCCGCGCCGATCGTGGGATCGCGATTTGACTACCGGAAGTCCACTTCCTGTCTTCTTTTTATCTTCTGCAAACTACACTGAACGTTATTTTTTAATTATTTCTGTAGCTAAAATATGTCTAGCTGTCTCGCAAAGCCTTCGTGGATTTATGCTTAAATTTTCTGTTAGTCAACGTACATATTCAGTTTTTTTTCTCTGCAATCCAGGTTTGTGCAGATAAATAATTCAAGCGTGTAAACGGGGATTTAGGGAACAACGTAACCACGGGCCTTCGGTCCCTGAGGTCCGCGGTTTAAATCCTGGGACGGGTGGCGTCGTCCTGTAATCCAGCTACTAGGAGGTCACGAATTGTGGATATTTATAGGGATGCACTGTGGATGCGATGCTCCCTGGTGTGGATTAACGTCCGCACTAGTGAGTACTACGACTATCCGCAGTACTATCCTGATAATTAGACCAATTCGTAAATTACAAGGAAAAATGTGGTTCGGATTCCACTATAAACTGTAGGTCCCTTAGTTGCCATTAGCTGTATGGGCTATTAATTAACAGCTGTGTCTAAGGAATATGTCGGCCTTAGTCACTAACAAGACTACAAGATCGCGCCACTCATCCTACACTCATCCTTCACTCATATTTGGGTTAAAATACGCACATAGTGGCGTCCCCATCTTAACTAATTGATAATTGATAATTGATAATAATAATCCTTCTAATCACAGATATAATTACTTTTAGCTTGATGATGCCTAAACAGTTCCGTGGTGAATACAATGTCCTAATATGTAAATGTAGGACATAAAATGAAAAATAATAATATGTTATTATTTATCTAATATTACCAATTCGTAATAAAATCAAACTGTCCTTGATAGTGGTGTAAAATTTTTAATTTTTTTGAACTAATAATAATGGATTTAACAAATTGGAGCGAGCTGGTTTGGTTGTAGAACTCAAGGCTTCGATCTCGAGCATTTGGGTTCAAATCCCAGTAATCACCAATTGAGTTTATCTAGGTGATAAAACAATACATAATGTTACTAATCTAATTTTATAAATTCATGATGAACTAGGGTATATTAATTGTCACTAAAAGTGTATTCAATATTTGTTATTGTATTATAACTAATATTAATGGATTTAACAAATGGGAGCGTGCTAGTATAGTCCTAGGAGTAGATTGTGGGGCGGTATTGATGTTATGGGTTTGATTCCCCCCAATTACTAACCAACCCTATCCAATTAGTAAAAATTATTAAGACTCAACAAGCTAAAATTACCAATTCGTGATTAATAGTGCCCAAATAATGGTACCGTAAAATGGTTGATTTTATTCGAACTAAAATTAATGTATTTAACAAGTGGTAGTGGGAGCAGCCTGGTCTAGTTGCAGATCGTAAGGTTTCGGTCACGAGGTTTTGGGTTCAAATTCCGCCAATCACCACTGTTCTTTATCTTGGTGATATAAATGCTTTAGGTTATTCATCTAATACTACCAATTCGTGAAAAATGATAATACTGCAACTGTCACTAATAGTGCTGTAAATAATTGTTTTTTTTATTATAACTAATTTGTATTGCTTTAAAAAATATAAGCGAGTTGTTCTAGAGCTAGAAGTACAGCGTGAAGCGTCTCCCAAAGTGTTGGGTTCAAATCCAGCTAATCTCTAGTACACTTTATTCAATTCACAAAAATATTAAAGTTTTCAAACAAATACATTATTACTAATTCGTGATAAAGTATAAAAGTGTTCTTATCATAATGGCATAAGTTACGGCATTTTATAATAACTAGGCTCAAATCCCTCCTAACACTAATGTTCTTTATAGTGATAATTCCCCTACTCTTTAGGCCTAGGGTGAATAGTAATGTGTTAACAGTTCTGAGTAATAGAGCCTGGCATTCTAGGGTATGATAAACAAATCGTACACAATAAAAAACCATTTCGTGCATTTAATAATTGTATAATAATTATAGTTAATTAATACTTAATACTTTATTCCGATATGGCGACCACACCAATGTAGGTATGTTAAGCCAAGTATGAATTGAAGCATTAAAAAACGAACATAAATATGTCATTCAGAAGTGAATAATACAGTTAGTTTAATGCGCTGGAAGGGAAATAACATGGTCCAATCATGCCAGACCTACCTAACAATGAGTCTGATACCTACCCACTTTTAACGTTGCGTCTGCATTTGGAACACACTTTTTGTTATAGAAAGTAGGTATTATTAATTCAAAGTGGTTTGATATTTGTCTACAATGGACAAAATTTACACTGTTGACTGATTTTCCATCGAGACTAATGCCAGGGATTTTATTTTACATCGATCACTTCAGACCTGCTTCAGACTAAAGAGGCTGCGGCATTATCACTTGAATAAAATCCATAGGAGATTGGCGGAAATTGAACTCTGGACTTCCAGTGCCGAAGTCCCACGCTCTCCTACACGACCAGCTTGCTCCAGCAGTTCACGGATTAACCATCAACAGACTGATAATTAATCATTATTTGCTGACTAATTATCACAAATTATTCTACTGTTACGATTCTTTAAATTAACTTACCGTTGTGATTGGCAATTTTCCAATGATTCGGAACTCACCTGCACTTGTAGATTGCTAACAAATAGGTAACGTTTTAAAATTATTAAAGCTTTGCCAATGTTATTTTACTATCATCAGCTTTGGCTTGATATTTTGGAACAAACTTTCTTCTTATATATATGTGTAAATTAATGAGTGTTATAGAATGTACAATTTCACAGAAAAAAATTATTGCAATCCCAATTTCATAAAAAGGCATAATTATCAGCGATGGTAAAAATCAGCGATCAGTCGTTAAACGTTGGTTGTAGATTGGTTGTCACATTGTATTGTTGATTGAAGATAACCTTCAATAAGTGTTCAATGTGTGTTTGGTTCTTGGTTGTAGATTAAACTGTAAACAATTTTAAATAGTATTTTGCCAGGCAATGTAAACAACAACAGCCATACCATATTGTATAGTCAATGGTAATATTGTTTTGTTAGATCAAGTTAACATTGTATGTGTTTATAAGCTGGTGATGGCCCAGTGGTTCGGAACCCTCATTTGACTGTAGCTCAATTAAAACAAAATAATAAACATATTATTCTGGCAGGCAATAAAAACTACTTAAGTCATATCGTATTGATAAATTAAGGTAACATTAAATTTTTTTAGGTTAATGATGGCTTAGTGGTTCGGAATCCATCGTTGGCTGTAAATTACTTTGGTTTTTTTAATGGTTAAATAGTAGCCTATTTGACCAGGAAATGTAAACAACTTAGTCATATCGTTTCTATATAAGTAAAATTAGAGTTTTATCTGTAGCCTACATTGCTCAGAATTACATACCAAGTTTTATAAAGATCGGTTGAAAAATTTCAAAAATAAAAATGTTTATGTAAAATATACAAAATGGCGGATATCTGGTTAACCAAGTGATTTTGGAAAAATATTATTCTTGATTTTCTCTTTATTTTGAGCCATAGAACCATTTCCCGGAGTTTGGCTGTTTACTTACGGGACACCCTGTATATTTTTTTGTTATTTTTACGTTTTCTACATTAAAGAAGCCGAAACCGGTCTTATCTATTATGTCTGTCTGTATGTCACGGCACAGAAGGCATTGTACGCGGCCTTCTTCTGAAAAACGAGAGTACCTATGAATATTGGCGAGAGTGTCTTTAGCTATTACAATATGGCCTCCTTAATTTGTAAATAAAATGTCGGAGTTCAAAACCACAATTTTGTGCGATTTTTGTCACAATGTTTATCACATACGTCATCTATGAAATAACGATCAGCTGTTTGGATCAAGATTATTTTTTCTAGCTGTCACTGATATCCTATACTCTAATATGAGTAATGTTTGCTTGTATGTATGTATGTATGCTTGCACCAAGATATCGAAAACGGCTCCGACAATTTTCTTCAAATGTTGTAAATAGTTTATTCCTGGCCTAAAAAAGGGTTTATTGCAGTTACAACTGCCAACAAAAATCTAATTACATAGAAAAATTAAACTGAAAGTCACATTTTTTAACATTAGTCTTATGGGTTGCTAAGAACCATCTTGGCTGAATTAAATAACAAGGAAAAATTAAACAAAAGACTTGTAAGATGTCTATCTACAGTATAATATCAAATTACAAAATACAGTACAAAAGGAAAAACATTAGTATGTTACTATTGAGCAAAGAGTATACTGAAGATTACTCGATACATTCTAGCAGTACTTTTTTATCTATGATTGTAGTAAAGGCTAGCATTGTGGAGTTTGGGAACTGTTATGATGATTAGATTAAGGTATCTGCAATCCTAAAATGCTATGGGAAGGGAGGGAAACAGGTCCGCGATGTAGAAAGTGGTGAAGGAAGTAGTAAAGGCAAGCAGTCCGGAGTGTGGGAACTGTTAATACCGATTAGATTAAGGTACAGTATCTGCAATCCTAAAATGGTATGGGAAGGGAGGCAAACAGGTCCATGACGTAGGAAATGGTGAAGGAAGTAGTAAGGCTAGCAGTGCAGAGTGTGGGAACTGTCAGGGAGTGTTGAAGGAAGTAGTAAAGGTGAGCAGTGTGGAGTTTGGGAGTGGATTAATGTATCTGCAATACTAAACTGCGTTCAGAGTAAACTAATGATTTCCCCCGAGCAAAGCTCGGTCCCCAGGTACTGTTTACATTAATATAACTAACTCTGCACATAACCCGTTTTATGGTTTTGGAGTATAGGTACTTAGCTTGGTTTTCATTACTATAATTATGGACATACCCCTCACAAATGTGTAACTTTATAAATTAATAAATTTTGTTAGTGACAAAAAAAGTTTTTTCATCAAATTATGATCATTTATCTTTTGTTTTAGCTACCCTAAATAATATGGTGTAAAAATTGAGCATTAATGGTTTGATAGATATTTTTTCCAATAACTCAAGAAGATATTTTTGGCACGTAGCACGGATTTCATTTCCACTCTACAAATGATGTTTACAAATTCCACAACCATTTCCGATCACGTTTTGAAAGCAAATGCTAACCAAGTGAGGTTAAACACATTTTTTCCTTACATTACGGATTTAATTAGTGCAACAATGAGTAACCGTAAATGACATTAAATAATTAGGCATCATTCAGTTCAGGAACCGGAGATTCTTTGTGTATCAAATTGTTCTTGAGTTTTGATAACCGGAAAAAGACCTTGAATCAGTGTTGTATATAGTTGGGAAACTTACATTTTTAAATCAGCGTCGCCAATAGCTGAGATAAAAATATTCTACTCATTGACGGCGCTTCAATGGCGGTTGTGTAAAGTGTAAAGTAAATAATCACAATTGCAGTGGGTGATTGTAACAGAGGTTTATGCTCAACTCGCTTTTCCAACGTGTCTTCTCACCGCTATGTGCTGCAATCGCTGGACCATACAACAGCCAATAGGCCATTTATTGCCCATCTCTTGGGTGTGTAGGCCTAACCAATTAATCATAACCAAATATCGACGATGATCCTTGATACCCGTGTTCAATGGTTAGGTTGAGGTAGTATTTGAATTACTTTTAACTAGTGTGGAAAGTAACTTCCAATTATATAAAATATTTTTTGAGTTCAATCTTTGGATATAACATGGACCAACACGATCCGGGTGACATTTAATTGCGAAGCATTTGTTTTGGCTTGAAATTGTCAGATATTGTATTTGCGAAGGTTTATAAAATGTCCTATAATTGTTTTGCCAGCATATCTGGAAATATACAAACCAACTGCTGTTCTGAGTATACGAAGGTTTCCACTGACTACAAGATGGGGGTGCGTAGAACGGGAACACAGAAAGTACTACAGTATTATAAAATTGAGGTGGTGTCTGTGTCTGGGCAGCTGTCTCGACCACGACTAAATACTAAACCGATACAATCAAAGTTAAGCACAAAGATGGTCCACATATTTAGGCACGTCATAGGTATATTCACTTCCCTGAGTTCCTCTCGGGCTACGCCCCTTGGATGTCTAAAGTTTTGAGGTGAGGTTTCCCAAAAGTAAATATTAATTAGTCTCCATGAAAGCACGAGAAAATTCACAATGTTTACCTTTGCGTTGACATTTCAATGTAACGATCAGAACTGCCAAATGCGTATTTCACAATTTCAGACAGCTGATCCAAAGAAATTTAATATATTTTACACAACTATATGGTAGGATTATATAATTTAAAACTTTATCATAGATAATTTATTCTATATCTATGTCAATGATTATGAAACTGATTCGACTTCCCGTTGCGAAGGACGGTTACAGCAGCTAGTTGTTAAATAAAAAAAAACATTCGATTACGTGGGTTAGTCGTGGCCCAGTGGTTCAGAACCCACATTAGGCTGTAGATTAATAAGTTTTAAAAATAGCTAGGCCTAATGTTAATTAATTAGGCAATGTAATGTAAACAGCAACAGTCATACCTTTGAGTCTATAATATAGTCAATGGTCTTGTATCGTTAGATCAAGTTAACATTTGATTTTGTTTAAACCGGTAATGGCCTAGTGGTTCGGAACCCACCTGTGGCTGTAGATTAACTAGGTGTACAATGCAGTTGTCTGCTTGCAATATTGAGCGGAGCTAGCATATTCATTCTATGTCAATGATATATTTGGTTCACATTTGAAATAGAATTCCTATTTTCAGTAGGTATCCAAAGTCAATTATGAGTCAGGATTAAGCGAATGAATTGTCTACTTGCAGGAACCTATAGAAAGTACAAGTATAACCAAATTCTATGTTTCATCTGGTTCTCATAAATTAAATGTCTACTTGCAGTATCCCATGCCAATGATATATTTGGTTCGCATAAATGGTATGCCTATTTACAGATTCTAAAGTCAATGATACGTCTGGTTCACGTAAACGGATTGTTTACTTGCCGTATCCAAACTTAATGGTACATTTGGTTCATGTAAATAAATAGTCTACTTGCAGTATCCTAAATCAATGGCCAATTAATTTGGTTCACATAAATACAATGTAGGTGTGTCTGTGTGTGTGTGAAGGCTGTAATCCCTTAGAGTCCTTCGCCTACCTCACTGACTTTTTTTTTATAATTGCACTATCCAAAGTCTATGGTAGGCTTACTTTTGCTTCACTTAAATGGAATGTACTTTTGCAATATTCATACCAATGGTACGTCGGGTTCACGTTTGTAAACGAATTTTCTGCTTGCAGTATCGAAACTCAATATTATATTTGGTTCACATTAATGGAAGTCCTATTTGCAGATTTAATGTTTGCAGACAGGAAATAGGAATTGCAGTTACCTATTCAAAGTCTACATTGATGGTACGTCTTGCTCACATGAATTGGAAGTTTTTTACAGTATTCAAACGCAATGGTAGGCCTATATTTGGTTCACATACCTGTAATGGCTATTTGGAGTATTTAAAGTCAATGGTGCATCAGCCTAATTCCGGCGACCCTTATTATTGGTTATTAATTTTGTAGTAAAGTATGCTCGATGACTCGATGATATTAATCCGATTGTTCTTCTCTTTTTCTCTGAACGGTTTGTAATGAGCAATTTTAGATGATTCGTTGACTAACATACGTTTTGACTCTTGTTTACCTTTTTATTGTTATCTCGCTAATAATGCCATGGCAACCAACTAACCCTTAAGGTCCATGTTAAATTTCTAAAAGTTTAAATTCACGTAGGGAAAAGCCCTGTGGTCCGATTTGTACCATTTCAGATTTATACCTTCCCATGGTTGGTTACTATGACTGTGCTAAATTTCGTGCAGATCGCTTCAGCCGTTCAGGAGGAGTATTTGTAAAACAAAAGCAGGGAGTGTAGTATAAGAGCTTCGCTCGCTTCGCTTCGCTCCGCTCAATTAATTTAAAATTGATAAAATACTATTCAACCAGGCAATGAAAACTACTAAAGTCATATCTAAAGTTAAATCAATATACCATTCGATTATGAGGTTCGTGATGTTTCGGTGGTTCGGAACCTACCTTTGCTGAGGAATAATTGATAAAGAAATATTTAAATATTATTTTCAGGGGCCTATTTCATAATAAACTACAAAGTAATATTATTAATAAAACAACTGATTGCCCAATGCAAATCTAATGGAAATTACAAATTACAGGTTGTAACTTGTAGCTTATTATGAAATGGGCCCCAGGCAATGAGAACTTCTCAGTCATATTTTATTGTTAAATCAAGATATAATTCGATTATGTTTTAGTTAGTGATGTCCCAGTGGTTCGGAACCTATGAATTAGCTGTCATTTGTTAAAAAAATAATATTATTTTACCAAAAATTATAAAAACAACTAAAGTCACATCATATAGGCTAGTTATACCGAGATAACATTCGATTACGTTTAGTTTAGTGGTGTCCGAGTGGTTCGGAACCCATCTTCGCTGCAGTTTGTTTGAAAACAAAACAAAAAGTGTCTTACGAAATAATTGAAACAACTTAAGTCATGTTTGATTTGTCGATCAGCTGTTTTGTTTCAAATGAATTAATAATGTCAAAGATTTTAAATACATAAACTATTATAGTAAAGTTTTCTAAATCATGGTAATTTATTCTCAACAAAATTTTACTATTCCCAGCATTAAAATAAAGTAGTAAGATCCATTATTAGTAAACTTTAAGTTATACAATCCTTGATTGAAATGTGGTATACGTTAACAGTCATAAGTCACAGCAATTGTTATGTAGTAGACTTTGACTATTTTCAAGTAACAAACATATGTTTCTGTAAATAAAAATTATCTCCTATGTTATCCTTATGGAGAAATACGAAACTTTAAAAGGCCCCAGGGCCTCACTCTCTAATTATTTCCCTAAAAAGAAAGTTTCCTGCACAACTTCACGTTACGCTCTTTCCAATGACATCAAAAACATGTCAATCGGTTCAGTAGTTTCGGAGGAGTAATTGTCACAAAAAACCTGCTTGCGTATTAAATAAGTATAGATATAGATCTAAGTGGCCCCCGCCCCTAGTGGGTTTGGGTAGAGTTTGTTGACATCAGTTACATCTCCGTAGTTTTGAGCTCACAATCGGAACAAATATACGTAGTTGTAAATGCGAGATTTTTTTTCCTAGGACGCTAGTAGACACGAGCCCGTAATTGTTTTTCACATTACTTCAGGCTAGACCTATGGGTTACGGCAATATCACTTAGATAAAATCCATTAGTGATTTACCGGAGTCCCGCGCTCTAACCACTAGACCAGCTCGCTTTAAATGTGAGAATAGTAATATATAAAGTGACACAAACGTTGAACGGAGTAGACTTGGCAACAATGCAGGGAAAATAGATATGGCAACACTGTAACCGGAAATGGATACAATACGCTGCACCGCAAAGTAAACCAAACAAATAATATTAGTCATTCAACGAATGACTATTATTATAGAATAAACGAAAATGAGTTGTATCGTATCTCAATTTCAGTCCATCTGCTTTCTTTGTATGTCTGTCATTGCGTATATAACGCTAAAATTCCAATGTACGTGGACTATTTCGAGGAAGCAACAGTACCTATAAAGATTGAAATTGCCTTCCTGTATTTACTGGATTGGTGAGAATGTCTATTGCCATTAAAACATATTCTAACCATTTTCAAAATAAAATCATTGTTCAAAACTCCCCTTTTGTTCGGTATTGTACACATTTACGTCTTTATAAAATAATAATCATCTCTACAGAAAATTCACAAAATCTGTATAAATTATATTAGCCTACAGTTTTGTATGTAAATCGCATAGAATCTTCATTTTTACGTTGCCTAAACTAAGAATGCAGAAACTAGTCTTACCTCAACATATGTTTGGCTGTATGCATTTATTGTATCTCTGCAAAATGTTAGAAACTGAAGTACCTATCAAAATTCAAATGTGTTTCTGTATTTCCTGCAATGGTAAGAATGTCTTTAGCTCTTGATTAAGATCAATACTGTTGATTTAGAAGTTGTTCACATACTTCACATACAGTAGAACCCCGGTTTACCGAAATAAAGGGGGGGAAGCCGTTTCGGATAACCAATTTCTCGGTTAACCCATCATATGGTGCAATTATTTCCCTGCACGCTGTTTAATGAAATCGAAAATTATGTTGTATTAATAATTTTGTAGCTTAAATGACGTGGATTTAATGTATCCCAAGTACAATAGTTTTAGCCTGTAAATAAAATTAAATTATTAGGTACTATCCTGACTAGTAACCCGGATATTCTGCGAATTTGAAATTGTACTGTACGAAAAATTTAAGTTGTAATATGTTTTTGTTCTCACTTCTCAATGGCCCTTTACATTTAATTGGGGCATTGGCAGTTGTCAACAAGTGATAACTATAAATTTACTTATGAAACCCTCACAAAACGTTATCATAATCCATGGGTGTTAAAATCATAGCATTTTATAAACCAACTCATTCACATGCCCATTTTCCAAGAAGTAATTGACAAAAATGTAAGGCATTATATTTCAGTTACGAGAGCAAAGTTCTTCTTTAAGTAGCTTAGATGTTACCACTGTCGATAAGTAATTCTATGTTAATGACTAATAAGTTTGATGTTAAATGGACACGTTTCGAGGAAATGCGTGTGACCACAGAAGGTCTTCCTACTCTAAAGACAGTCGTACAGTAAAAAATGGTTTGTAATGATTGGAAAATGCACATTTCATAAATTCAGATGTAGGCTTTAACGGAGTCAGCTCAGCATACAACAGCAACAAAAGCAATCCATCATTCTACAGCTCAAAAATTGTTACATTGGTAATGAACTCGAACTGTGCATTAATTGTAATGAAAACCACCCCATTTGTTAATTTATTTCTCTCCATTGTTGAAACTTGCACCCAAAGATCTAGATGTAATTTACCAACACCAACTGTTTGAATGTTAACTGCCTGAGGTCATATAAATTCAAAGAATGTACTAGTAAAATCTATCTATATATTAATAGGCAAGCATGTTTCTTTAAAACCTTTTTTCTCAGGTCGTGTGCATCGCAGAGAAAATCTACGCATACTGTTGGAAAGATATTTTCCTGTAGATGTGCAGAATGCCTCTAAAAATTAAAATAGGCTAACAAATAAGCACAAAAAATTAATTTGAAAACTTCAAAAAATTAACATGGAGCATATGGGTTGCCATGATGGTGACGAAATAACAACAAAATGTAAACAGAAAATCAAAACAAATGGAAGAAATTCAAATCACATGTGTTATTTACAGTGTGGGGAGAAAATAGAGAAGTCTGTACATTAATTATTTTTGGTCGAGTTTCGACCACAGGACGACCACTAGTACATATAAATGCATACAACTACATAGTGTTAAAAATCACACATTTTTACATCTCAGTGTATATCGATCAAAGAACACGTCTCCAGGCAAGGTATGGAACAGTCCTCCATAACTGGGTATCAGTGGCTGGAATCGCATCACCCCCCCCCCCCCCAATAATATTTATTGCAGAAATAGGAGATGATCGTGTACTCACAGTGTTTTCACTAAAGAGAACTGAGAGTGAGGAAGGGTATTTTCGTAAATACTGATACAAAACCATTTTCATCCGCATGTACAATTGATGTTATTCAATTTGAATTCATTTTTTTTTTTAATTTGGTGTGTTTTAATGATTTTCACTACTGCAAAAGTAACATCGTGCAAATACATGTTCAAATTAGTAAGTTTTCAGAATTAAATAGTAAGTTGTTGTAAAGTGTGGACTAATTTTCTTATATTTAAATTCCTCTGTCAAAAACCACAACTTCATTAAACAATGACAACTGGTTCCTGGAATAAAAATAATGAACAACTGCTCCACAACTGCTCACGTTAAAGCCGAGTACTTTCTTATCTATCGGAACTTCCGTTGCAAATCATTCCCACGACTCGAGGATAAGCAAAGACTGGCAATGGTGTAAAACAATAAACTATATAAACACATGTAAAGCTTCATTTGAAGCGAGTTTGGAAACATTATATAATTATTGTACAAGTGATTTTTCTTCCTAAATCCTAAATACGTACGGAATAAATCACGTAACACAATAACAGCCTTGAAATTTCCTTTTGTAAAACTTTGGTTTACTATTAGCTATTACTATTAGCCAAACTGTTGTAAAAATTGCTGTAAAATGGTGATATTTTTCGTTAAAACTTAATATGGGGATATAACAGAGCAAACCTGTGAAATCCGCCGACTTTTACGAAGATTAGATTACAAATACTGTTCAGATGTTTTGTTTATATTTCGCTAATGCCAAAACACACTGTAACCTTAATGTGTCATGGAAAGATTGCTCTCGATAAGGTTAAGGACGGGTGGCGTCGTCATGTAATCCAGCTACTAGGAGGTCACGAATTGTGGATATTTATAGGTATGCACTGTGGATGCGATACTCCCAGGTGTGGATTAACGTCCGCACGAGTAAGTACTACGATTATCCGCAGTACTACCCTGATAATTAGACCAAATCGTATATACCAAGGGAAAATGTGGTTCGGATTCCACTATAAACTGTAGGTCCCTTAGTTGCCATTAGCTGTATGGGCTATTAATTAACAGCTGTGTCTAAGGAATGTCGGTCGGCCTTAGTCACTAACAAGACTACAAGATCGCGCCACTCATCCTACACTCATCTCCATTCATACTTGGCTTAAAACACCTACTATGTATGGTCGCCATTTCATTGAACTGTATTAACAGTATAAGTTAATTTTTAAATTTCAAAATAATGACCACATTCAATTTTTTAAGGATAGCCTAATATATTGTAATATGTATCAACGGTACGCCTAAATAACCCCGTTACAACACATTTGCATATTCAGAGAATGTATAAAGACTTATTCGAAAATCCTGCCTTAAAAAAATTTTGTAAACTCATGTCCAAAAATAAGTGTTCAAAAGATTCATTCATAAGAATAACATATAGGAAGTGAATCTGCAGGTTTCCTGCGAATAAAATTCTTCTGTTGGAAGAACCATTAAATAAATAGTATTAAAATCGTATTGGTCGATCTTTTGTGGTAAACATTTCCGTGATTTTGTGACAATAGATGTCCTCTCTGCAACTCTAATGCTACAGCCTTTTTGAGGTCATACTTTTAAATGGGAGTTGACTAAACTGACTTAAGGATAATAACAAACTTTGAATTTATTCATACATTATTACCGAATAAGTTAATTATCAATCACTGCCTATTCTATATAATTAATACGCTACATGAAACTTAGTTGGTTGAACTCCTCCGCCATTTCTTAATCGATTTTATCCATTGACGTCTCATTGAAAAGAGCGTGTCGCGTAGATTTGCAAACTGTTTTGAAAAAGTCCCTTGGGCTCTGCCCCAGTGGCTTTGAAAGTTCCCATGTTATCCTTATGAAGAACATAATTGTTTACATTTTGATCATCATATTTATTTTTTAATTCATTGAAACGCATTGAGTACATTTATTTACTATTTGAGTTTGTGTAAATATAACCCCCAAGACGGATCGTGTTAGTATGGTTGTATCTTAAATTTGTGTATTTATCGTTGTTTTGTGTCGCTATGACGGATCATGTTAGCATAATTGTAACTTAAATTTGTGCATTTATCGTTTTTTGTGTAGTTAAAATTTGTTTATTTGCTGTTTTTTTTTTAAATGCCTACGACGCAACGACAACGAAACATAGACATGAGGCGTATCGTGATAACGACCGCAGCTACAGAACAGTGGCGCGTAGTCTAGTAGGCTTAACTCATCACAGCCAGCACCTGACCCTGGACAAACTCAACTATATTAGGTTACAAATGCACCCTAACACTACCCCAAAACGATTTTTGGTTCTCGATTGGCCCTCTATCAATGACCTGTGTTGCCTGTACAGCGAGGAATTTTGAGAAGGAGAAAACCGGCCGGAATGCCTTAGGTTTATCAATAACGAAGATAATCGTGGACAACCTTATTTGGCTATAAGTCAGGAAATGTTTGTAGAAAGCATTAAAAAGCAATACCTGGGGCCCATTTCATAATAAATTACAAACTAATATTATTAGTAAATCAGCTGATCGCCCAATGCAAATCTAATGGAAATTACAAGTTACAAGTTGTAACTTGTAGTTTATTATGAAATGGGCCCCAGGTTATGAAAATGATACAATATTTACAGGACATGTTGATTACTGTTAAGGTCCATTTCCTATCCTGCGACTGCTACGACTCTAGCCGCGCGGCTCTAGCCGCGCGTCTAGAGCCGTACGGCTGGAGACGCTTGTCTTATTTCCTATGCCGCGACTCCTGCGACTCCCACGTCTAGTATGACTAGTGCAGTTGCACTTTGACCGTCATGGAAGAAGCTTTGGCAGCGTACATTTTAATGGAAGAAGAGGAAGAAGGAGAACTATTAACGGACTTGGTACATCAGTTTCTTTAGAAATCTGTCTCCAGACGTTTTCTCGCACATATGCATCCTTGTATTGGGGGTGTTTGGGGTTAAAAACAGATAGGTGTTGACGAACAAGTTCAATATTAACCTTGAATCATCCATGATTTTGAAGGCACACACTTGAAACTCAGTATTTAACTATCAAAAACCACACAATCAAACAACTCAGTATACTATCAATTCGCACCTCAACTCCGTACGTATGAACTATTTCGTTACAGCCGCGCGACTGAGCGACTGAACTGCTCACGGAGCAGTCCAGTCGCGACGGCTCGAGCCGCGCGGCTCGAGTCGCTTCAGTCGCGCGGCTGTAGACGCTCGATAGGAAACGGTTGCATTTACTTTGCATTAAAGCAGTCAATTTTTTGAGCCGCGCGGCTCGAGCCGCGCGACTAGAGTCGTAACAGTCGCAGGATAGGAAATGGACCTTTATAAACATCGCGGGGCGAGTATCTCAATGAGTTACACATCGGTAATCTGTAAGTTGATTCTTTTAAACTCATTGTAAATATTACTGTTATTCGTGTTATTAGGTTATAGAATTTAATATAGAGATTATAGCTGGATTATTCGACTGTAGACTCTTGAAAACATTTTGAGTTACTTTTTTTAATAAACTAAATAAGTAGTTCCTTACTCTGTGTTTTTAGTTTTCCTGTGGTTCACATACTCTTACCCATTAAATTTAGCTTTAACCCATCAATACAACTAGACATTCCATCCCCATGTTAACTTTATAGCCAGCTTTGTGACCAAAATCGTCGTAGTTGATGTGAGCCACCTACAGATTGCGCTGATCTAAATTACTAAATTCTGCCTAATACACAATCTTTTTAACCAAGTCAAACATAGGGAATGACTTCTGATGAGTTATAGCAACTGTTATGACCCATCAATCAGGTCAGCAACAAAAAATAAGGTATAAAATAGAATTTCAGACAATAGCGTCTGTTTAACTCTGGAAGAAAACCCTCGAGAATTACCACTGATACATCCTGTACTGAACCTAAATTACTATTTCCTTTACTGACCTGGGGCTTTGGTATGTGACAGATGATTCTTTTCAGATCCCTATTCCCAGTGCATTGTCTTTGAAAGACTAATAATTTAAATGATTTTTCTCTAGAGATACTTTCCACAATCACCTACGGCTCGTGCGTAAACATTATTTCCTCTCGTGTGCAGCAAAGGTACTTTTCACTTTTGTTACACATTATATTTTTTCCTGCAATTACTAAAAATCATATAAATAATTAGTCTTCCAAACACTTTATAACACATTTTTAGGCTAGGCTTGAATAAAAAAAATTAAAATGGGAAATGCTGCACCAGCTGATCGTAGTCATGGTATTTTTAAGTGTCATCAACCCATTTCCCAGCGTAAAAGGATTGTGAGCATAATGAAAGCACGTTTTTTGTGTTATTTGGTAGAGAGTGGTGTCGTGTGTGACAAAGAAGAAAACGGCGCGAAAAGTCAAAAGTGTGCGGCGAAGTAAGTAAATGCAGCAATTAACAGCTTTCTGTTCTATAATCAGTGCAAGAAAGCCCACATTGTCAGGTGACTGTAGGAAAAGGTATTGTTCTCTCTCGCACATCATTTTGTCCTCTAAATGCCGATGTACAATTACTGATACTTTTAATATCATTATATATTTAATCCTTTCCCATTACCATCCCAGTTTATTATCTACAGCTAGTTTCATATTAACAATCTTGAAGTATAAAATTATGGGGTGGCTAGTTACTGAACTGATTTAAGACCCTCAAGACTCCATATTTCTCCTCTATCCTACCTTTTCAGGAATCAGTATTAGTTTTGAATTTCCCCTGAGTAACCTTTTCCTCACATACTACACCAAAAACAGCTTACTCCATCATTCCATAAATATATAATTTATAAAACAATCAATATTAATTTTGCCATGTGTGTACATAGAAATGAATCTACTGATTGATGATAACTATTCGATGGATTATTTTAACACTTTAAGACATTTAATACTTTGTCTGAAATGGCGATTCAAGAAATTATCATTTGAAAACTGCTGTGTTTTAATAAAAGAATAGATTCAAATAACTTTAGTAACTCATTTTATTATAGGTGAAAACAGAAAACATAACTGTACAATCCCAAACATTAGAAAAAAGCTGATCAGCTGGTATAACAAAAACGATCCAAGAAATTATCATTTGGAAACAAGATGAGTCATATGCATTGTTTTAAAAATGTTGACACCATTACGTCTACTACATTCTTAGTTGTTAAAAATGTGTCAGTGACTAAAAAATAGTTTAGGAAATAGTAAAATAGATAGTAAAATTACAAAACAGTTAGGTGCGCGCACCGTATTGGGTGACTCGTCACAGTGGCATACAATGTTGGTTAGGTGCGAAGCATTGGAAACAGGCTTCACTTCACTCTACCGTTTGGCGTGCCCGTTCTATTTTAATTCTGTGGTCACTGCCTGCTGGCGCTCTATGTCAATGACATTAAAATCAAGCTTCTATTCATACAATAGGATTGAAAATCTACATTACTAGGCTGGTAACGGACCGATTTTTAGGTTATACGACAGTATCAACACAAGCAGTGCATTTATATAGAGCTCAGCCACATAACATAACCTCAAATGCTGGGAATATGCACCAAAGTCCGCCAGTCTACACAACTAGGCTAACAGACCGGATTTAGGTTATACGACAGTATCAACATTAGCAGTGCATTTATATAGAGCTCAGCCACATAACATAACCTCAAATGCTGGGAATATGCACCAAAATGCTGGGAATATGCACCAAAGTCCGCCACTCTACTCAACTAGGTTATTAACAGACCGATTTTTAGGTTATACGACAGTATCAACATAAGCAGTGCATTTATATAGAGCTAAGCCACATAACATAACCTCAAAATGCTGGGAATATGCACCAAAGGCCGCCACTCTACACCAATAGGCTACTAACAAGACAGATTTTTAGGTTATGCGACGGTATCAACATTAGCAGTGCAATTATCTATAGCTCAGTCACATAACATAATCTCAAAATGCTGGAAATATGCACCAAAGTCCGCGAATCTACACCGATAAGCTATTAACAGACCAGGTTTTAGGTTATACGATGGTATCAACATTAGCATTGCATTTATATAGAGCTCAGCCACATAACATAACCTCGAAATGTAGGGAATATGCACCAAAGTCCGCCACTCTATACCACTACGCTATTAACAGGCCGGTTTTTAGGTTGTACGACGGTATCAACATTAGCAGTGCATTTATGTAGAGCTAAGCCACATAACATAACCTCAAAATGCTAGGAATGTCCACCAAAGTCCGCGAATCTACACCGATAAGCTATTAACAGACCAGTTTTTAGGTTATACGATGGTATCAACATTAGCAGTGCATTTATATAGAGCTCAGCCACATAACATAACCTCAAATGCAGGGAATATGCACCAAAGTCCGCCAATCTACACAACTAGGCTATTAACAGACCGGTTTTTAGGATGTACGACGGTATCAACATTAGCAGTGCATTTATGTAGAGCTAAGCCACATAACATAACCTCAAAATGCCAGGAATATGTAACAAAGTCCGCCACTCTATACCACTACGCTATTAACAGACCGGTTTTTAGGTTGTACGACGGAATCAACATTAGCAGTGCAGTTATGTAGAGCTAAGCCACATAACATAACCTCAAAATGCTGGGAATATGCACCAAAGTCCGCCACTCTACACAACTAGGCTAACAGACCGGATTTAGGTTATACGACAGTATCAACATTAGCAGTGCATTTATATAGAGCTCAGCCACATAACATAACCTCAAATGCTGGGAATATGCACCAAAATGCTGGGAATATGCACCAAAGTCCGCCACTCTACTCAACTAGGCTATTAACACGTTCGCGGCGGCACGTCAAATGGCGGGCGTATCCCAGGTCCGGCGCAGCCCTCAGCTTCGAACAAACCCGATTGCCGCGTGTGATTGGCTTTCCAATTTCGGGCTGACAAATAGCAAATAACGTGCGAGGATGTCCTGCTTTACAACGAGAGTCGACGTAGTTCACTAAACACCAACAGATAGCAGCACTGCTTGTAACGTAGCCGGTCCCATTGGAATTGTATTGCCAAATGGAGGGAAAAAGACGGGACAAAAGTAGGATTTTGAGATTGCCAGACGGGGATTTACGGGAAAATTTACTACCAACCAACACCACAACAAAATACAGTATACTATTGAGCAGTGCTGTGCGAGGTTTCAAGTTTCGAGCTCTAATCCTGGCTTAAAAATAAATCATTTCGTACTGCATTGCAGCTTGGGAGCGATCGCACCCACCAGGATGGCATTAGGGTTCCGTATGGGAGCGATCGCTCCCATGCCGCCGCGAACGTGTTAACAGACCGATTTTTAGGTTATACGACAGTATCAACATTAGCAGTGCATTTATATAGGGCTAAGCCACATAACATAACCTCAAAATGCTGGGAATATGCACCAAAGGCCGCCACTCTACACCAATAGGCTACTAACAAGACAGATTTTTAGGTTATGCGACGGTATCAACATTAGCAGTGCAATTATCTATAGCTCAGTCACATAACATAATCTCAAAATGCTGGAAATATGCACCAAAGTCCGCGAATCTACACCGATAAGCTATTAACAGACCAGTTTTTAGGTTATACGATGGTATCAACATTAGCATTGCATTTATATAGAGCTCAGCCACATAACATAACCTCGAAATGTAGGGAATATGCACCAAAGTCCGCCACTCTATACCACTACGCTATTAACAGGCCGGTTTTTAGGTTGTACGACGGTATCAACATTAGCAGTGCATTTATGTAGAGCTAAGCCACATAACATAACCTCAAAATGCTAGGAATGTCCACCAAAGTCCGCGAATCTACACCGATAAGCTATTAACAGACCAGTTTTTAGGTTATACGATGGTATCAACATTAGCAGTGCATTTATATAGAGCTCAGCCACATAACATAACCTCAAATGCAGGGAATATGCACCAAAGTCCGCCAATCTACACAACTAGGCTATTAACAGACCGGTTTTTAGGATGTACGACGGTATCAACATTAGCAGTGCATTTATGTAGAGCTAAGCCACATAACATAACCTCAAAATGCCGGGAATATGTACCAAAGTCCGCCACTCTATACCACTACGCTATTAACAGACCGGTTTTTAGGTTGTACGACGGAATCAACATTAGCAGTGCAGTTATGTAGAGCTTAGCCACATAACATAACCTCAAAATGCTGGGAATATGCACCAAAGGCCACCACTCTACTCAACTAGGCTATTAACAGACCGATTTTTAGGTTATACGAAAGTATCAACATTAGCAGTGCATTTATATAGAGCTAAGCCACATAACATAACCTCAAAATAATGGGAATATGCACCAAAGGCCGCCACTCTACACCAATAGGCTACTAACAAGACAGATTTTTAGGTTATGCGACGGTTATCAACATTAGCAGTGCAATTATCTATAGCTCAGCCACATAACATAATTTCAAAATGCTGGAAATATGCACCAAAGTCCGCGAATCTACACCGATAAGCTATTAACAGACCAGTTTTTAGGTTATACGATGGTATCAACATTAGCAGTGCATTTATATAGAGCTCAGCCACATAACATAACCTAAAATGCAGGGAATATGCACCAAAGTCCGCCACTCTACACAACTAGGCTATTAACAGACCGGTTTTTAGGTTGTACGACGGTATCAACATCAGCAGTGCATTTATGTAGAGCTAAGCCACATAACATAACCTAAAAATGCTGGAAACATGCACCAAAGTCCGTGAATCTACACCGATAAGCTATTAACAGACCAGTTGTTAGGTTATACGATGGTATCAACATTAGCAGTGCATTTATATAGAGCTCAGCCACATAACATAACCTCAAAATGCCGGGAATATGTACCAAAGTCCGCCACTCTATACCACTACGCTATTAACAGACCGGTTTTTAGGTTGTACGACGGTATCAACATTAGCAGTGCATTTATGTAGAGCTAAGCCACATAACATAACCTCAAAATGCTTGGAATATCCACCAAAGTCCGCGAATCTACACCGATAAGCTATTAACAGACCAGTTTTTTTGGTTATACGATGGTATCAACATTAGCAGTGCATTTATATAGAGCTCAGCCACACAACATAACCTCAAAATGCTGGGAATATGCACCAAAGTCCACGCATCTACACCAATAGGCTACTAACAGACCGGTTTTTAGGTGATACGATGGTATCAACATTAGCAGTGCATTTATGTAGAGCACAGCCACATAACATAACCTCAAAATGCTGGGAATATACACCAAAGTCCACCACGACCGATTTTTAGGTTATACGACAGTATCAACATTAGCAGTGCATTTATATAGATTTACAAGTGAATATATAACTGAAATGTTGATACCAGAGTGCTCCAATGTTGATAGTATCAACTTTAGACTGAGTATCAACAAGAGTAGGTAAGATTTAAGACAAGTATCAACTTAAGGCCCACTAGTATACCTATATATACATATAAATATATGTATATATATGCATGAAGCTATATTATTGTGCCTATCAACTAAAAAACCCGTAATATAAAACCATTGACGCCCCCTGTTGACCACATGTTATGGTTACAGTACAGTACAGTACAGTAGTTTAGGATTACACCATATTGTATTTTTAATAAAGTTAAACGAGTTGATATAAGAGATACAGGATGATATTACGAGAATGAAGACATGTGAACGTCAATTTGTGGTCCCAGACCTTTGATAAAGGTTCAGCAATATCCGCTCTGCGTCTATTCTCCTGAAAGCAAATACATCACACTTTACTTGTGGAAATCAAAATGATTCTCTTAAGCTTAAAGCTTCTGTGTGTTACTGTATTAGCAATTATTCCTTTCGAAAACGTTTCCATGCTCAGACCTTCAATTGATATTTAATAGGTGGCTTTTGATATTTAATAGTAAACCAAACATCTTTAAAGGATTTTATCTAACTAATAGTATAGTTAATCTTTGCTTGGATTAAGCTAAGAATATGTTTAGGTGTGGAACATTTTTATTACATTAAAGATAAAACTCCCAGGCCCTTATACAGTGGTAACGTAGGCCTACAGTGTTGTATAATACATTTTAAATTACAAGCTTTTTTCCAAAGCTGTCCTACTTAAAATATAATTGCAATGTAGTGTATTATTATGATCTGAATACCTTAAAAACAATGTCTAACCGGAATATGATAAAAATATGTTCCACCAACGGCGAACTCGCAATCGTATGCTAAGATATAATTTAGTGGTCGTTACTTTAAGTTTTATAATTATATTTTTTACGTTTGATTGGTTTATTTTTTGTCTGCTTGATAAACTAGCTGGATGGACACATAATTGCCAATAAAAATTGTAAGTAATATTAGTAAAATCACTTTATCAAAGAAATCTTTCATTCTGTAGGCAGATAATAGTGTCAGATTTCTCTATACCCAGTATAAGATCTTGGATCAGTAACAAACAGTTAAAATACATTCAACTATTCTATTTATAATTATATATATAGTCCCTACCTTTTTACAACAAAATATAATTTTAATAAATAAAGAAAGTCCTTTTTCCTATAACCCTTAAAAACATGCTATTCTTAAAACAAAAACAAAAAATTACAAGAAATTGTCTTCCTTATAAATCATTACTACCTTTTGTGTCTTTGTATGCATTTTTTCATCTCAATATACTTTATTGATAAACTTATGTACACTTGTTAAATATTACATTAGTAGGTAATATTGTTTAACCTGAATACAATTAACACATACCTAAAATACGAGTAACAGTTTTTTACTAGGATCCTAGGCACGTGCCCGGCATTGTTATTCGCATTACTTCAGGCTAGACTTAGATTCGCATTACTTCAGGGTTTGTGGTCCTATCACTTAGATAAAATCCATTGTTGATTTGATGGGATTTGAACCCGGGATTTTACTGACCGAAATCCTCGGCTCTAACCACTGGACCAGCTCACTCTCCCAGAACAGTAACCACCAATAATATAATAAAAAATATTTATTGAAGTCTTAAGGAAGGTTTTTTACTCTATATTTTTTATGTAAAAATTCCATATAACAAAACATCATGCAATCGTTTTATTTTGTATCAGAGGATATTAAAAGAACCACTTAAATAGACTTTACCGTGGATGACAGTAATTTTTAACTGATACAAAGTAGTGGTAGCAAGTTATGTGAAAAAATCTTAGTAAATAATTATATATATCTTAATATAATTTTTTTTTTTTAGGAAAACCTAATCATGTGTTTCAACCTGCAAACTAATATTTATTTTAAATATCAACTTAAATGTACCCATCCTAAACGTCCATACAGCCCGGAAACCTATTAATCGAGTATGCAGCAGACTATACATTCTCCACTGTAAGATAAAACGAAACCATTCGTCTTCCGAGCAAAAACATGTTCCACTGACGGGCTTAACAAGGTGCTGCATTTCAAGATGTATGTCTACATTTGGCTTGGAATAAAATTTGCGGTTTTAACGTATGCTTTGGAGGCACTGAGTTTGTGGGTTTATTTTCTTGTGTTTTATTAATGATTAAACATTGATATATATATTTACGTGCATAGGCATACGTTTGCAACAATTATACCTTAAGTTTTGGGAAATACATTTTCATATCAAGTGATCTAAAATGTATTTATATTTTAATAGCTGGAAAGCTAAGAAATCAATTGGCGTTTTTAATGACATTTTGGATTAAATTCGTAAAAAATTGTCTCAAAAGATATACCCCAATGTTAATTGACATTGACAGATTGCAGTTTAGTAACTAATTGTGGGCATCAGGTAAGGTTTCACATAATTTCAACTTGTGAAGAAGATCGACCTTCTGATAAAAATGTTAAATAAATTAAATATTTATTCATTATTTGTATTTAGCAAGTCCTATGAACACCATGTTTCATTCGATGCTGTTTACTATATTATACATATAAACACAAAACTTTAATAGTCACAGAAAACCCGATTCTTATTATAACAATATGGATATTGGAGCAGGGTTATATTCCCAAGGGAAGATGGTATTACGAGATTTTGTTCCCTTCAAAATCTAAGTTTATGAAGTAAGGCAGGAGTATAGTCCCAAGCTCCGGGGAAATAAGTCTCTTACTATATACTTGTTGACACATTCATCCCATGTATCTTCATTTATTTGATTTTATGAAAGAAAGGTTCGAGAGTTGATGTATGTCTTCAGCATGGTATTAAATTAATTATTGTTCAAATTGTCTTGAAAAAGTGCCCTATATTTGCTTGAATAAGCTGAGCCAATCGCCTGGCTTTTAATTTAATCAGGAAGAAAAATAGTTTTGAACCTGTAAAAATTATATTTTTTTCATTCATTCGTATCAAACAACAATTTGTTGCAGTAGATTATGCACATTTAATAATAATATATTACAAAGCCTATGGACACTTAAAAATAATAAGTTATAGAACGAATCAAAAAACAAATAAGTATAACTCCAAAATACAGCTATATTTAAATCACCTTGGAAATCTCACGGACGTAAAATTTAATAATGGGCCGGTGAAATCATAAGGCCTAGTTAATTTTTAACAACATTTGACGATCAGCATTACACTACTTTTATGGGTAAATATTTAAATAATACAAAATCGGTAGCCCTGGTTGAATATAGCTGTCCGAAAATAGTTGAGAACAGGTGCGATTTTTGAAATGTATTGTTGGTAAATGTAACAATCAACACCTATAGAAGCATGACAACAAGCAGGAAACGTACGCAAGTAGTTGTGGAAGTTGGTTACTAATTGAATCTAATTGAAGTTGCAAATTTGTCTCGTATATCGTTCGCCCCGGGATCCTTGTCTGATGAAGGAACTAATTGATTAATTGTTCACATGCAGTCATGGATTTGAAACTCGGTTATTCATCCTTCAACTCACTTAGCTTGATTATCCCTTAACTACTGCATTATCTCATTATCTTAGTTGATCAAGCTGATTAGTGTTATTGTTGTTTTATGTTTGATAAATAGAACATAACATAACTATGATAGTTATTATGGTTATGGCAACCATTTGAGTATTTCTTTTTGAGTATTTTTTTTTAGTAACCCTTCAGAAAAATTTGCTTATATATTTTTTTATTTGTATACATGCATAAAAACCTACGATTATATAATTGTTCCGTTCGTACGTTAGGGGGTAAAGACACGTTTAAAATTCTAATTATGTGAAAGGAAATTCAACAAATTTGTTTATAAACATGATTATGAAACGTTTGCATTACTTATGTTAAGTGGTTGGGCCACGAACTTTTAGAAATTATCATCTGATTTTGCAGAGAATATCAAATAATATGATCGATAAATACCTGACTGGTATTTAATCAAAACAAATTTTATGTTTAACTCTCTGCTGTAAGAGGAAAGTTATAAAATACCCTCAACGTGACACTCCATCTTTGCCTCATTTTACACAAGGGATTTAAGGATTTGACCACATTAGTGCGTTGCTTATCTCTATTTAGGCTTATCTCTCGACCATAACTTAACTAATTTAATATGTTACTAGACACTGATTTTTGCACTTAACTTGAATTTTGCTTAAGTTAACTCATAGCTACGTGTTAAGTTTGTCAAAACCTTAATCAAGTTTAGTGATTAACATATGTTTCTATGACAAGTTTTAGAATTGGAATAACTCTAATTCCATTTACGATAAATTAAAAAAATTCTAAGGATAGCAGTCTTTTTAAAATATTGCAAAAGACAAAAATACCAAAATATTTTTTTTCCTTTTCAACACGTAGGCTTTTAGCTTGTAATTATTTAAGAAGGTTTTTCTAAACAAAGTTGGTTTTGTATATTATACTATCTCTGCTTCACTCAAATAGAGGTGTTATTTATATTTTATTTATACAGGGTGACACAAAGGAACCGAACGTTTTTTAACCAGCTGTTCCATTGTTGTCGCACGTTGTAGGAAGATTGAGGTTATGTCATTACCTTCAGTGAGGCTTGCCATTTTTGTTGAAATGGCTTAGTGGACCGTAGAACATCGCGTTTTCGCATACGATACTTTGGTCTAAAATGGTGAATCCGTCATCAAATCCAGGGGGAATTTAGTCGAAATTTTAATATTGAACGCCATGGAACGGTTTCAAGCCGAAATACGCTTTAAGGTGGGTTTCAGGGTTCTGAAAAACTGGGAATATAATAAGAAAGAAACCACCAGGCCTTGTTAGAACTTCCAGAACACTGGAAAACGTCACCAAAGTGAGTACAGTATTGAATGAATGTTTCCCAACAAGGTGATTTCTCTCTTTGGTGACATACCGTGGCCACCAAGGTCACCTGACTTGTCCTTTAGTGATTACTTCCTTTGGGGGTTTCTTAAGGAGCGTTTTTATGCTCACTAACCACGCACTCTAGAGGGTTTGAAGTTGGGAATCACAGAAGATATCAATGGAATTGAACAAGTCCTCCTGACCCGTTTTTCAGATGATTTTCAGACCAGAATGAACATTTGTAGAGAAGTACATGGCCACCATATGCATGACGTCATTTTCAAAAAATTACTGTTTTGTAACAAATGGCAAATGTTTACCTCACTATGTACAGTATTAAACTACTCCATTATTCCATTAAACTACTGTGTCCTACTTATTTAAAAAACGTCCGGTTCCTTTGTGTCACCCTGTACTACATATGGCCAATCTTGTAAGTTAGTCTCCCTAAATAGTAATTTCAACATTTATTATTATTCGTAAATAATGTTGCATTAGTACATCTAGTGAAATTACACAGTAATACATCAGAAGGTTCAGTCATAAAAAGATATCAGAGAAGGGAATTCTAAATTGACACAGAAAACAAGCAGTAAAAGACTAGTAACACGTATGATCAGTCTAAGTAAATGTGTTGGATCTCTTTGACATCGAAGCGGATATTATCAAAGCTTTGTCGCAAATGAAATCGATTTCTTTATGGACAATTTCTTTTTACATTTGTCTATGCTTTAACAATAGATTTTGTGTACCTATCTGACTACTTTCGTGAAGGGAAAAGGTAACATTAAGGTGGGTTGTAATAGCTTGAATTAGCCTGTGTATATAAATCGTTATTAAAACTATTTTTTAAAACACCTGTCCATATTTTTTTCAAAATTTTTAATCTAAATTCTGTTATTTGACTTCAAAAGGGATGTTTACTTGTGCACACATAAATACTACAATTATAGTATTTACTTTTTGTTCTTAAAGTACATTTATTAAGAAGCTTTACATATTTTCCACTTTTAGGCAGATGAACAATCGAAAGAAACAATAAAGATACACTTTTATGGTTTTTTTTTTAGGAAAAAGAGATTGAGGTAAGAAACATATTAAGGCAGATTTCTAACATCGACTGGTATGCAACAATATTTAATTGGACGTTGAATAGCTTATAATTAGTAAAAGAATTAATATATTTTCCAATAAGGTTTGATTAATATTGATATATTTTATTGGTTGGCATACTATTGCATTGCATTTTTTTATTACGTATCAATACGTATAGGTTTTCATATTTAACATAGATTAGATACGCTACCCAAGGATGTCTTTGCAAAAATAATTTTCCCTAAAAAACAACCTCAGTTTTATTGACTTGTTTTATACCTGACTGCCCATTAGAAGTGCATTAGGAAAATGTAAAGATAGTAATTATTTTACCACAATACAATAATCATTGGTAAAAAACTACAAAACAAATGGGCTATAACAACATCTTTTAGACATCTCTGATAAATATCATTTCCTTTTTATTAAATTACAAATAACCTATAACTTAAATGTAGATCTTCTACACCAAACTATCGTAATTCTAGAATCATTGACGTAGATACTAGGTGAATAGTTTGAAACAACAATGCCAAGGAGTTTAGCGGGAACAATAGACTATAACTTTGCTATTCAGATTTTGCCTTTGTATTGCTTATCGGGGTCTAACTTAGTACTCAGAGGTGTTAGAATTATGCAGAACTATATTAGAATTAGATTACTGATTACTGCTTTCTAACACACACTTTTAACTCCATTGTTCAATGAACAATCTTACCAAAGGAAATCGATAACACGGCAAATGAATACATTGGAGTATTAGTGTTTATATAAATCCTCCAAAATATATCAACAATAAAGTGCCTTAAGGTAAACTCTGTAATAATATCATCAAAATAAATATAAACATAATCTTTAGGTGATTGTTTACCGAGGATTTCTCCATAGACACACCACTGAAAAAAAAACATCACTTAGTATGAAGATTTTCTGAGACAATATTTTCTTAGCAGTATTCATAATCTCACGCATTTTTACATGCTTTACCCAGTTTTATTTTGATTTCTTTTTTTATCATTCTTATTTATTTTCCAAGCAACGTAACGAAATTATAAAATATAAAAAAAACACTTCGTTTTGGATGGCATTATACCGTTACAATCCGCAAAAACGTGTATCAAGAAAGATGAATTATTCTGTGCTGAGTATGTTTGGTGTATTCCACGTTTAACAATCCCTACAGTGGCGGCTTCGGTGTACAACTCAAGCAAACAATAGACTGCTTCCATAACATTTCGACCATTGATGTTTTTTATAAGGTTTGTAAAACAATACTGAACTTTTCTGAAGTAAAAGAAAGAACACCTAAAAAAGACAAAGTACCAGCAAAGAGACCGGAGGATTTCAGAAAGAACTTAAAGGAAGAAGAGAGAGTTTTAAAAAAGAATGAGTTTTTTTAGGAAACCCTCCTGAAAAAGTCTTCTGGTCGGATGGTAATATCTTCTAAAGAGAAAGTAAGTTATACTAGGAGTGCAAAAACGCCTAAAGAGATAAAAGGATTAATATCTTGGGGTAAATACTCCGAGGACAAAAAGAATAATACAACCTAAACAACAAAAGGATCATCCAGGGAGCTTAGAAGAAATTCACATCACATGTTATAGTGAATTTACAGTAAAGCAAATCTTTCCACAAAACCCAAATGGGAGTTGATTCATGTTTGTTCTCACAGACCCATGGAGACTGAAAGGATATGATATAAGAAGATAAAATAGCCTAACCTTAAAATGTAATCATCTTGATTGGATAAATATAGTATACAATTTCATGTCACTTGCAGATAATTTAACATAAATTCCACGTTTTACATAAAAACAATTATTTCGTAGGTATGTTAGTAAGCATAATAAGAATAGGTTTTTAAAAAAACAGAAAACATCCCTGTTTTGACTTAAGTTGTTTACCAGTCTTCAGAAAGCTTTTCAAATATTACCCTAATATCCCTGCTGTGTTTACAATATGTTTGAATCTAACTTAACTAAGTAAAATATTCAAACTTTTTATTTAAACTTGTCTCTATTCAGGCTGACGAAATGGCTTAGGTTACTCTTATCATCGGGCAATTTATAAATTTATATATTTTTATATTTTTTTTATATTTGTATATATGTTAAACGTTAAATGCTAGTTCATGTTATGTGTTTAGACTGTGATGACGATGCTTCAGCTGAATCTTATTTGTGTCTGAAAATGGGATTGAATGCAAAAACATCTATACTAAAATAATAGTGAATTGAGCTTTTAAATCTATTCTTAATAATAAATAGGATCGTGTTATTCTAAGTGGGGACTATTTGACATTAAATGTTTATATTACTTGGCTTGAACCATGATTGTAGTAGATGTAAATTATGTTGGAGAGAATGTCTGGCTTTCAGTCAATATCATCGAGTCTATAAAATTATTATGATGATAGCTTGTATGATAATAAGATGTCGTCACATAACTATTCTACGCGAAAAAGTAAGTTTGTTATAATTTTTACTCAGTTTTAACCTTACGGATTGAGATTAAATACATAAATAATATTATTTGTTTTGTGAACTAAAATTCAATACATACCTTTTTGTACAAATTGAATACATAAATTGTACTATTAAAATTAATGGAAACGAAATAAGCAGAAACAAAAGAACATTAAAAGAATATCAAGATTCGCTTGAGAAAAATTTTAGTATTTTCTAAATAGCAGGAAAACTAAAAATAATCTAATTCATTTTTGAATTTATGCTCAAACAATAATTATCTTTGTTTTTACATACGCTCAAATAAAAGAAAATCGAAGGATACGTGTTTAAGTTTTGAAGTTTAACAGAAGCAATATCTTCAATCTCTTGGGAAATACGTTACTTACAGCGTACTTTCATTGAGAAACCATATTTTCAGTTTATCGTCGTATTTCTAAGCACGATCTTTACAGCCTTTAAACATAAGTGCTGATGAATATAGTTCCTTTATTAGGTTTTTTTCAAATGGCTATAACACTTAACTTACAAAATGTAGCAACATAAAAATTAAATTGTTGTGTGGATAAAAATATCTTTGTTTTAGCTGCGAATAAAAAATGCAGGTATGGACGTAATTTCAAATTAATATGATTTTACTTTGTAACCGTTAGATGTCCTTATACGAGTATCTTAAATATATATTCTTGCCGTATATAAGTGTGGGACCAGGTATAAAAGAATCTAAGAAAACTGGGATGAAAGAAGGAGGGCACAAGATGCAGAGATGTATGGAGGCAGTGTGTTGGGGAGGCAAAGTACCATTTTGGGCACCAGTGGCCACAACACTACTGTTGTGTTACACTACACACCTACCTTCTTCAAGTGATGAAAACTATAAAGATAAAATTAGAAAAAACTAGACTTTTTAAAACCACACTTCTATTTTCAACAACTCATATAAAACTATTATGACAACAACAAAACAAAACCATATGACAATTTAAATTAGTCAAAAGTAAATATGCATCAAATCACAGACTAGGAGATATAACATCCTCCCACCGAGTAGTATTACTACTCAAACATGAACCTTTTTTGAACTTTGATTTTTAGTCCAGCTTGTGAGACGTGCTCCCACCGTGGCGGCTAATAATTCCAACCTTGGAATCGTAGTTTTATTCAGAGGAGCAACTCTTGATTTTGCAGACAATAATTGGACTCTTACTTCATCTTCAATTTCAACTCTCAAGTAAATAACTGTAGCATAGGCATCTTTACTTGCGTCGCAAAATGTATGAATACTACAACCATTTGAATCCATAGTCATTTTACCTATCCATCGGGGTATTTTCACTTTTTCAAGAGCGCTTAACTCATTATACCACAGTATGAATCGTTTACTGATGTCTGAACTTACTTCAGTGTCCCAGTCAATTTTCAAGTCCCACATACTTTGCAGAAGAAGTTTAGGAAACAAAGTAACAGGGCAAAGGATTCCAATTGGATCAAAGATCTTGTGAGATATGGATAAAATGTCTCTCTTTGTGATTCGAGACACGTCCAAATCTTTAATACAGTTCGTCAGGTTAAAAAACAGAACGTCCTCAATATAGTTCCATTGAACTCCCAAAACATTAGTGACGAACTTGGTATCTCCTTCTTCAATGATGCTCGTGGCATGCCATCCTCTTAAATCAAACTTAGCGGCAGCCATAACTTGTTTCGATTCTTCAACAAAGTGTTTTAGTTCCTCATAAGTATCTACACTGGTCGAAACATTGTCCACGTAAAAACTTTTACTCAGCTTCTTTACCACATTATCATCATACTCCTGAGAAGTCATAGATTTTTGAAGATGCAGATCAATTACTGCCCCTAGAAGAAATGGACTACATTTCACTCCAAAAACAACTCTTTTATGGCGGTAAACAATAGTTCGACTTCTTTCATTGATGTCAAACCATAAAAACCGAAGAAAATCTCTATCTTGTACATTTAACGATATCTGTAAGAAGGCTTTTGCTATATCAGCAATAACTCCAAACTTCCCTTCCCTAAAACGCATCATAACAGAAGGAATCAGTTCTATTAAATTTGGTCCATTTTCAATACAGTCGTTCAATGAGGGTGAAAACTTGGTCTTTGCTGATGCATCAAACACTGGACGAATTCGTGTGGTAATACTACTCTCCTTCACTACAGGTCTATGTGGCAGGTAGTGAAAGTTGTTGTTCAAATCGTCAGAAGGTACAGCTTCAATGATGCCATCACTTAACCACTGTTTAAAAACTGAGTCATAGTCTTCGGTTAAATTGTTACCATCCAATTTCTTTACAACTGTTGATAACCTCTTTTCGGCTAACTCTCTGTTACTAGGCAAAGGAGGATGACAATCAACCCAGGGCAAACTTACTTCATATCGACCTTCTTCATTTATAGTGGTAGTTTTTATAAAATGTTTTTTAACTGCCAAAGCCTTTTGCTCTTTGGAAAATGATTCACTTGTATCAGTAATGCCTATAGTGTCTAATCTCCACAGTTCTGATATGTCAGCATCATTAATAAACATTGATGTTACAACAGTGGAGAGTGTAGTTGAACCTGTACTACCACTAATTATAGCCTTACCCATCAGTGTCCATCCCAGAAGAGTTTCCATAGCCACTAGTCCAGATTTCAGTTGAATCATATTTCCCGTGAATAGTTTACCCGCTATATCCGCTCCAATCAAAATACCAATTGGTAGCTCGGTCTCATGTATGTCAGTCAGAGAAACATTTTTCTCTATAAGTTCCTGTATCCAGGGACCTTCGGTAACAGGTGAAATTTCCCCACATATGGTAGTTTGACTCAATACCTCAAAGTTGCAGTTGTAACTGTAATCTTGACTGGTTAGAAACACACGATGTCTGTTATGAATTACTTCACCAGATTTGACATTACCAAAAAGAGAGTGTATGATTGTTTCTTCTCCTAAGCTTTTGTAATTCATTTTTTCAGCTAAGTCCTTTAAAATGTAAGAACGCTGCGAACCAGAATCAAAAAGAATGCGAACAGTTTCAAATTGATTACTACCTGGGGTTCTTAATCTTGCCCTTACTGTTTGCAGAAACACTTTCCCCCTGCTACTTGATTTATTGGCCAAAGCGGTATCTTCTACTACTGTCATTTCTTTAGATACCTGATCAACACTTTTGCTTACACACTCATTCATTACTTCTTTGGAATGAATATTAGGACACATTATAGGATAATGTTTCCTTTTACAATTAGAACATGACAAATGAGTTCTACAATCCTTAATACGGTGACCAGGCTGCAAGCAAAGGAAACAGCACCTCTTTTCCTTTAAAGTGGACACCTTATCAGACAATGGCAATTTCTGAGCAGCAAAACAGTTACTACTCTTATGATTCTTATCACAAAAGACACACTTTGTATAAGAGTTTTGAGTTTTACCAGAGGATATGAGGCATGAAGCTGTTGGTATGTCTATCTTCCCTGATTGAGTTTGAGATGGCCTTTTAAAAGATTTCTCCTTCCCAGAGCTACTTATCCCAAAACCTGCCATGGCTAGACCGATTCTCTGTTCCCCTTCAACTTCAGACAGCATAAACTTCATTAAATTGTTGAGTCTTTCCTGAGGGTCTGTTCCTACTTTCAAAGGGCTTCTTTGCCAGGCCCTTAAGGGATCTTCAGGCATACAACTTTCAACTAACGGGTATAACATGGAGGAACATTTATCTGTTGTAACTCCCAAGGTATCTAATGCACGCATATGAGACTCAAGTTTGTCATATAAACTTTGTAAGTTCATTGTGTTTTTGCCTCCTAGAGCATTTTGTAAAACAATTTTTAAGAGTTCCCTGACATAAACCTCTACCAATAGGTCATCTTTACCAAATCTGGCTTTCAAACATTCAATTGCTTTTGGATAGTTTGCACCAGTCGGAGGAAAACTCTGAACTACATCAAAAGCTCTTGATCCGGTAACTATGGATTGCAATAAATATTGAAACTTATCCTCTGAATCAATGTCTGAGTCACTATGAATTTTGCTAAACTGACTCCAGAAAGGTAGCCAATTGATCAATTCTCCATCAAACTTTTTGATCTCTATTTTAGGGAGCTTAAATTTCTTCTTACTAGCATTGTTACAGCAAGATCCAGAATGAGCACTAACTACATCGTTACTTTGTTGTAGTAAATTCTGGACTCTTAATTTTACAGCTTCAAACAAAGCTAAATATTCTCCAGCTTTGATTGTTTCAGCTAACAGCTCATCTTCAGAAACATTATCATTATTCAATAACAAATCAAAGATCTGAGAATTCAAAACCTGGAGTTCATCAACCTTTATCTCCAAAAGCTTTAGAGTGGTTTGAATTTCAATTTTGTCTGTGGTTTCATTTTCAACTAAACTGTTTAGTTTGCTCAATGTTTTAGAAAAATAAGCCCTATATACTGTTCTATTTTTCTTTAGATTTTCCATCATAGAGATAGGTGAAAAAACAAGTCCTGTCACGGTCGCCAAATGTTGTGTTACACTACACACCTACCTTCTTCAAGTGATGAAAACTATAAAGATAAAATTAGAAAAAACTAGACTTTTTAAAACCACACTTCTATTTTCAACAACTCATATAAAACTATTATGACAACAACAAAACAAAACCATATGACAATTTAAATTAGTCAAAAGTAAATATGCATCAAATCACAGACTAGGAGATATAACAACTACTAAGTAGTTCAGTATTTAAGTGTTTTAGGCTTAAGGTTATTTTTTGTTTTCCAATAACAATCATGGATTCTGATAGTATCTTTATCTGATAGTATTTTTTTTTAATTTGGCATTATTGTAATAAATATTTAATTCATTAATTTCCTCTTGCTATAAATTTAGATTAATACATTAGTTTAGCTTTTAATGTTTAGTAAAAAAATAAATTTTTAAATTGTGAATTTTATTCGTTCAAATGAAATCGGAATACGTGTTTTTCCACAGCAGTGATCCCATTGCATTAACCAACAGACATACAATTTGACTAAATTAGAAATAAACTTGTATCACAGTTACAAAATAAATACACAGCCAACATCAACTGTATTCAGCCTACCTAATTATGAATATCTGTCACAGTGATTGTTTTGTACAACTACGAATCTATAGTTTCATGAATACATTTTAGTACGTTATTTTTCGTAAGATATAAGGATAGTGATACCATGTTAACAAATTAATTTCGAATCCAAGTGTTGAGATACAATTTAATATGTTTTAAAACTATAATAACATGTGTAAAATATAAATAAAAGAAATTCGGCATTATATGTTGTGAAATATCTTATACCCATTGAAACATTTACGGGAACATACACACTTAAGTGTAACACAATTACCAATGTATATTTAGTATATGACATACTTTAATGAATAAAACTGCTTTAAATGTAACGTATAGTATAACGAATTATAATACCAGCTGTAACAGAAAAGCATATGCATATTTTGATAGTAAACATGATGCCAATAAAATACCTGTGAATGGAAGTAGATTCGGACGAGAAGTAAGAGCACATTTCTAAAGCTCAGTGAAAGCGGATTTATATAGCCATTTGAATCCAAAAGGGAATATCTCTTACGCATATCTTGCAGCTGAGTTTTATTTGTACCAATAATTCTTTTTGTGTCTAGGACTAGGAACAATTGCTTGTGTGTATTGCACCTTGATTAAAAATATAAATGCATTGTAGGACTACAGATTTTAAAACATCAAAACATAATGTTTGTTATATTATTTAGAACCCAACAAGAATGATTAATGTGTATATGCACTTAACCATTTACAAACATACACTTTACTTAACTTTAATACTTTAATCTGAAATAGTGGCCAAATAAATGTAGGTATTTTAAGCCAAGTATGAATTGGGACATCGATCTTGAAGTCTCGTTACTGACTAAGGCGGACATGTTCCTTAGACAGGACTGTTAATTAATAGTCCATACAGCCAATGGCAACTAAGAGACCTACAGTTTATAATGAAATCCGTTCCACATTTTTGCCTTATAAATTACGAATCGGTTTGATTATCAGGATAGTACTGCTGGTCGTCGTAGCACTCACTGGTGTGGACGTTAGTTCACCTCAGAGAGTATCGCATCCATAGATAATGCATATAAATAACCACAATTTGTGAGCTCCAAGTATCTGGAACTAAATACGTAAAGTAAGTATCCAGAAAAAATATATGCTTTATGGTAAACCTTAATAGCATAGGAATGAGTATATTATAATTTAAAATTGTATCCTCCACCATTAGAAAATTATAAGTTTCTCCAATTAAATATATCTTTAAAACGTTGCCAATTTTGAAACTTTCAATTGAACAACAGTTTTAGAGGAAATTGGTGACATTAGACATGGCTCATGTCCAGCATCGTTTAAGTAATCTGGAAGTTGACCCTTACATCTTAGACCTAAGGTGACTCCCAAATGAATTCAGGGGGACTCTCAAATGTTTTTTGCCGATGTAAGTGATCTCTCTCAATGGATGTCAGTATTTGATTTTACATTAAAAAAACCATAAGAAAAAATCTACTTTCTAACCCCACTGAACGTTATAAGTCAATCATGAAGATCATGGAGACAGCAATAAATTCTAATGATGATTTGTTTAATTACTTTGAAGATTTTGCAGTCTAGGTCTTGGAAAGTATTTAACTTGCCATGTTATACAGCAGTTTTTGCTTTTTAGAGTAAAATTTAAGATATATTTTTTAAACAAAATTGTAACCACAATATTTCTGGTCGTGATTTTTTTCTGCATAATGAAATATTTTGTATATTTTTGAACAAATAAATGAATAAATATAAATTATAAGGTATGCAACGGACACTGATGAAAAATTTCGAACAAGTCCTTCAAACCACACCTTTATACGTGTTTTTGCCTTGTAACGTCATGAAGGGAGATTTGTTGGCAAGATGAATGATACCTACAGTTCCCCTTGTCAGTGATACAGCCCAGTGAAACATACTGTACGTATATCTACTACGCCTTCTCTCTCATTGTAACTATAACATCCAGTTCATTGTATAATCTGAGGAAAGCGGTAACTATTGTATTATATTATATAGATGTCCATAGGGATCAGGCATTGAATTACGATGTAATCTACACTATTAATGTTTAGATTTTGATGTAGTACTATCCGATTGATACAAATTTGGACTGGGAATAGGATTTACCTAGTTGTTTTAAAACCTTAATTTGAAACTGATATAACTACTTAAGCGTCTTTTTGCATTGAATGCATTTTTTTGACGTGAATTAGTTATAATCTGTTTTCGGTTTTTATGCAAAAGTATATCAGAGTTTATCATTAGGCCTAAGCTTGGATTTTAAAGTAAACATCTAAACTGTTTAAACCATCTGTAGGTATTTTTACCTCAAGTAAAACATATTGCAATTAGCCGAATTTCTTGTTTACTACTTTGAATTTGTAAAAAATTTGGTTTGTTGTTAACTCCCAATTAATTGAGTTATGAATTTCGCGATAAGCAATCCTAAAATCTGTTTACACACTCTGTACACACTGATAGGGGTAGGTATTATTGATTGTTTTTACGAAACAAACTAAAATTGAAAGGTAATATGATTTAAAACCAGTTTTCTTACTAATCGATATCTATTTTCAACTGACCTTTCTTTATAACATTTTAATATGCATTTTGTACTATATGACTCATTCTAAAAAGGAGTTGTGAATGACTGAATGAATGAACGCCCTGTTATTTAATGTGTCAAATGTATGATAAGCTGCTTGAGTGTGTACATATGCGGCTACATATGGTTCATATATTATTTTATATTCTTTTTAAGTAAAAAAGCTGCCTTGGCACGCAACTATAAGCAAAATGTCAGCTACCAACCAATAACAATAC
>NW_026542595.1:165156687-165175248 GCF_028750875.1 Macrosteles quadrilineatus | reverse complement strand
TTTAACCCGGAAGATAACAGATTATCTTATCAAAGCACTACACAGGTAATATTAATTGTGTATAGAAATATAGTCAGTAGAATACAACAGTTAACATAAAATTGTTTTCAGTGCTCAATTAATAAATATCTTAAGAAATGATTTTGATTTTAATTTTTTTTTGTAATTTAATAACGGTTATTAAAATTATAGTCCTTTTTAAAACTATTGAAACAAACTAAAAGTGTTTAAGGCATCCCAAATAACTGCAATTATACATTTTTTAATTAATAACATATAAAGACGTATTATTATTAGTAACAGCCTGTGTGCGTAAAAGCATTTTCCATCCTCTCCCTAAAAAAAATATTAGTAACAGCAAAAAAAATACAAAAGGTAATAAACACTTGTTGTCTAATTAATTGATCACAAGAATTACTGGTCAACATCTATTCAGAAATACTGTAAAATCCACACGCAATCTAACATAAAAAAATCATTCAATTGAAAATATCGTATGATAAATAATATTAAGAGAATGAATGTAAATATTTGTAAGTAAAATTTATTTGATAAGGTTTTACAATAGTAAAATGCTTGTAGTATTATTAAGCAATACCAATACAAAAAATTGTTATTTGACTACTTATGAATAAATTTCACTAATAATAGTGGTTACCTTAGTCTACAGCTCAATCAATTAGAGCTTGCGTACTGATAAAGCTGCAGGAGAGGGTAAAAGATTTGTTCAGATATTTCACAGCCCAGGGACTAAAACATAAATTAATTTTAATAAGTATTATGTAAGTGTTCTTCAAAAATGTCTACAGGCCTTCTAGGTAAATTTGTTGTTATTATAATAGAATTATTAAAACATTTTATCCATGTTAAATTATTTAATAATTAAACTTTAATTAAAAGAAAATTTACTTTGAAAACCAAACAAGAGTGTACAATGTGTAGCGTCCCTAAATACTAATGACACAACACACTTGGGACGTATATTTTAACGCTGTAGCAGCTTCATACATATTCATTCTCTACCAGGACTTCACACGAGTGGAGCAACAAATTGTTCCACTTAATATAACAAACGACTCTAGCCTAAATGATAAATCCCCTACAAAATAACCCACGATTTACCCTGTAGGCATTTAAGGTAGAATAATGTTCTATTAATATTTGAAATACAATACATTTATTTAGTTTTCTGAAAAATTTAGATAAAAAAATATCTTTTGTTTGTAGCTGTTACACGACCAATGTATTTACACCAAAATAAACTCATTCAATCGGTACGGAATTTACCTATTCCTTATATTTTCATTGGTCTGGGTTTATGTTGGCAACTGTTATACAGTATTATCAGTTTTTGATATTTCTAATCCAGAATTAGAGGCTTAAGTGTTAGCAATGTGACTGTAGTCCCATGGACTCTTTGTATTTGAAAAAGAAAATCTGACGGTTGAAACCTTTAATCTTCCCAATGACAAAACCCCTGCGTTTTGTGGATGTTAATATTTTTTGAGCTGAAATGTGTATGTTATTTGAACAAATAAAATAAAATTATTTATTTTGTAATATTTTTTTATTTTGATTATAAAATAAAAAAATACAATAAGTAAACATTAAAATGTATATAGTATAATGTTATGTATAATGATGGATATTACAGTCTGAATAAAAGTAAGTGCTGTATAGTGTGGATATGGCGTGCTGTATTTGGCTACATGACAAATAACGAATAAACTTGTATCCAAAGATTTTTAGTGTTTTTGATATAATACAAGTAAAATAAAATAAAATACTTCAACCACGTTTTCATTGTTGTATTCCTTGTTATGGCCTTGTGTTACCCCTTAAAATAGCGATGTTTTTACTTTTTTTCTAAACACTCTTGTTAGACATGCATCACTAAAAGATAAATTTCTTAGATCTTAAATATTTTTTATATTTTGATTTTGAAAAACAATATCAACTTTTACTGAGAACATTTGGTGTTGCATAAAATAATATTATACTCTTCTTCAAAAGGTTGTTCACAATCTTAAGAGAAGGCCCATAGGGACCTACCCCATTTTTTGCTTCAGTTTGGTCTGATGTTTTTTATAGGCACACGCTTCTTCTTGCACATTATTGAATGATATGTCTTATCTTAAAAATGAGTTGGATTTTTAGATTTCCCACTACTTAAAAGAGCTGTTGTATAGTTTGTTAAAATATCATATGTGTTTTTGTCAGTAGCTACTTTAATAATATTTTTTGCCTGTACACATTGCTCTGAAAGGCATATACGTGGAACATATGTAGAAAAAAATGTGAGTGCGCACATTTCACAAATAAACCAAATGTACCGGTTCATTTATGTGGTAATTTTAAATTTAAAAATACCCAATTTGCTTAAAAATCTATATTGGTATCATACCTCATTTATATTGTACGGATATATATTTATTCTTATCATAAGATTATTTTATTTTATTTAATTCATCACATAATAAAGGTTCAACAACCGAAGTATCAGTCGTAAATCAATGATTAAACTCCTGTTGCTGGTAAGACAGTTAGTCTCCAAGAATTAAATATCCAACAGTGTTGAGTTTTTTTTCAGACCCTCATTTTTTAGAGTCTATTTTAGACCTATTTTAAGCTAACCAACCGGATAACTTCGTACATACGTTTGTATATAATTATAACAAACATCATGACTGAAAAAAAAATATATAAAAACATAATATATAATACATAAAAATATATAAAAAACACAGGATTTCAATGCTTTGAAAGTTCTTGGTGATAGCCCTATTGTATTCCCCTACAGTCCTATTGTAAGTCTGTTGAACAAATAATAAATAAACCTAAGCATTGATTTAAGTTATTTAATTTAATTGCTACTTAAGTTAAATATAATAATATTCAGCATGTAAACTTTTTTATTAGAGTCGGCATATGTTTATTGCCCTAAACGCTGCAATTTCTAATTGTAATTTGCATTGTGGCTCCCAGGTATACTAACTGAATTCCCTAGTCTCTGACCGCTCTCCTCTGTCAAGTAATTGAATTGACTGACAGTAGGTCAGCCAAGCCCACTAATTGGATAATTAATTTAAAAAAATGACCTATCCTATAAAATTCTCAATAATTTCATTATGAATTTTAAAATTAATATAAAAGGTTTTAAGTATGTTAAATAGCTATTAAAAATACCACAAAAACTAAAACACACATACGAAAATTATTAACAAAATCATTCTTTTACTCTGTCAATATTCATTGATTATATTATTGCTTCAAAATAAATTTAAATTGTATTTTGCAACTCGTTAAATAGCCACTACCGTTTTGGCTCGGGATTACTCTCAGCTAAGCTGGGCAATATTTCGTCCCTAACCGCGCTCGTATATATCCCATTAACTGACAGATAGTCTGCCTGACTTGCTTCTTTAACTTAGTCGGAACGTGAATGCAAATGAATAAAACTTAGAATTCACGTAGTTTTATTTTTACCGATGGCAATATTGACAATAATATTAGCTAGTTTAAAACCCAACACCTAGGTAGTGTTATGTTTTTTGCCAAACAAAATACAATATAAAGGTAGTTTTGAAATTGGTGTAGTGTTTTAGAAAGTATGCAATGTCATTAAAAAGTCAATTCTTAGCACGAATTCTACCTACAATATGTAGGAAGGTTTAAATTTAGAATGTGCGAGGAATTTTATGTTATCCTACTTTCATTTTATCCACACAAGGAGTCTAATAAGTCTTCCTTAATAACTGATATTTTCCCTTAACGAATTTTTAATTTCCCTGTTTTGCAAAGAGGAGGTCATCATTTATCGTTTAGTTAAGACTAAAGCTCCTCTTAGGTGTTTCTTTCGTTTAATAGTTTAAATATTTACCATGATTATACATAACAATGTTTTTTTTTTTAATTATGGATAGAATATTTTATCTAGGTGCTTAGTGGTATTTTTTATATCTAGGTGGTATTTGCTTACCTAGATTTTGAACCAGTTATTTTGATTTTTTTTAGTTTTAATTCAAATTTCTTGAGGCCAAAATCATAACTTGTTTGTATTAATGATGATATGTATCTTATAAGATACGATACTATTATACCAACATACTTTTAAAATGGAACTAAGATTAAAGTAGGTTTCCTAAGCTATAACTCATTGGACTTTCACTTAGTTTCAGGAAAGGATTACTACGCAGCTAAGCTGGGTAATATTTTATCCCTTAAACACACCAATGCATCTTCCACTAGGTGACAGAGTGGCTGCATGACATGTTTTATAAACTAGCCTTACATGTTATAAAATAATTTAAAGACGGTGCATGCACTATTGTTTCTTCTTTTCTCTTCGTTTTATTTTTTACTTTTTTCATTTTTACCGAAGCAATAAATGACAAATTGGCTTAACAACAAGGAAATGTTAACCTATGGTAAAATATTTTTATGTGAACTAATTAATTTTTTAGTTGAACGGCACGTTATAATTGAAGTGCTGGTTAGTATAATAGTATTTTATACCGTATATATTACTGGTTAATGATATTTATAACAACAATTCATTGCAAAGATATGTTGTTGTTTGTGTTTTTTATCTATAGCCTGTAGGATGTTAATTTATGCGGTTTGATATAATAAACATGTGGTTAGAGTATGTTTTCAAGAGTTGCCACTCTATATTGATGAGTTTATATTGATCAGGAAGCACAGAGACATTTCTTGAGTAGGGTTCTTACATTGTGAGGGCTACGCACAAATTTTTGAGAGTTTGTATTTGTAAACTTAATTTAAACTACAAGAGACCAATATATGAGGTTAAACCTTTAATCCATCGGTGTGATCAAACGTCCCCGATGAGGGACAACTGGTTTTAACCCAGCAATGGTGTAATCTTTAGTCGATAAAAGAACATAAATTCACTTCGAATAAGTCGTCAGACAATCTATAAATACATAACTAAGAACTACACTTAAATACATTTGAACAAAAACACGCGTGTAGCCAGTGTCCACAAATCCACTGCGTGGAGGACGGTACGCGTACATCGAGATACTAGTCTAGACTGTCAGTTCTGTCCAGTTCTTCGTTATGTATTTATATACTTCTTACTTATATATTTTATTACTTTCTGACGTCCTCTTTGGAGTGAATTTATGTTCTTTTATCGACTAAAGATGACTCCATTGCCCGGTTGAAACCAGTCACCACTTATCGGTAACGTTTGATCACACTGACGGATTAAACCTGTTTTAACCTCTAGTATTAGCCTCTTGTGGTTTAAATTAAGTTAGTAAATACTAACTCTCAAAACCTTATGCGTAGCCTTAAAAGGTAAGAACTGCTCCACTCACAAAATTTTTCTGTTGTTCCTGATCAATATAAACTCATGAATATAGAGTGGCAACTAACTCTAAAAAACGTACTCTAACCATAAGTTCGTTATATCAAACCGTATAAATGAACATGTTATGGGCTCTAAAACGCAAACAACATATTTTAGCAACGACTTGTTGTCATGATAAAATAATCTATACTTATTTAATATACTGTATGGTATAATTTAAGGTATTTTAACCTCTGGTTGATAATTAAATCTATGAACAGGAGGCAAAAACTACACAAATGAAAATACAAGAGACAATTAATAGCTTATAAATTAACAATAAAGAAAATTATGATAAAATATTTATAAATTGTTAATCTTAATTTCATAATTTAGTTAAGTAAGATTTAATTAATCTTAATAACATTAATTTTCATTTGTTAAAACGATAAACTAAACTACCATTGGTTTATTGGATTTATTAGATAAATGTGACTCAATCAAATTACATTTTATCCTGAAAAGTTGGTTTATTGTTGAATCAACAAATAATATTTATACCCCTAAGCTGCTACATGGTATATGGACTGAACACATGCCTCTGTAGTCAAGCTTTGCCTTTCAGAAGACAAAAATATATAAATAAACTAAGATAAACGTGCCAATGAAAATTGTTGAAATAGAAATTGGGCATTTTTGTATTTGGTAATGGTAAAATACGGATACAAATTTGAATATATTTAAACACCATGCTATCTTTTTTTTATGCCACCCTATACGTGTACACCAAATTTTCATAGAAATTAGTTCAAAATTACTCGATTTATCAGGTTTACAGACACACATAAAAATTAGCGTAAATTTTGACTTATAGGGTTTTCAACCTCAAAGGACATCAGAATGATAAGTTAATCAACCCTGAGTCTACGTCTTACCACGAGACCTACGGTAATATCTACTTTCCCATAGGGAAATTCGCTAAAATACAACAAGTTAAAACAACTGTACAGTCAGTTGTGCAGTTGAGTAGACAAATTATTCAAGCCACCATCTGGGATCTCCGGAAGAGACTATGACGGAAATTAAGTTACTTTAGCCCGGACACGCAGACAAATATTACTTTTGCGTTTGGTTATAATTATATTGACTATAATTAAAGTACCATTAGTGCATTAGATTTGTTGGATGGATCCAAAGAAAAATAAAGCCACATTTAGCCTACGAGTTTAGGCATAGCAGGTTATATTTTGATTGAATAAGTAATATAGATTTAAATTATTGATTGCCAGAAACATCAACGATTTTAGTTCAAATAAGTTGTTTTTGTTGCATAAATAAATGAATATTATAAAAGTGTCAAAGAAAATAGTATTAAATGATTTATTGTGTAACATTTAATACATCGCGACGGCAAACTTGCGCACCAAACGAATTTCAATTCGCCTGATTGGATGTTCGGAATATCTACTTAAAATGTAATTTATGCAATGTTAAAATGAAGTTGGCTTAATGAGAACTTAGATTTGCTGATACATGTAAGTGAAAGTAATAAATAAAGCTAGTTAATAACTAATAAGCCAGATTTGGTAAAAATAAATCTATAAACAAGATCCAATGGTCAATGAAACAAGCTAACTACAACTGTTTCTGTTTCTCCTTAACAATAACATGGGGGATTTTAAATTTAAATTTATTTTTATTTTTTTATAGCCGTTAAGCGTACAACCACGCTTCAATATACAACGAATAAGCCGAAATGGGAAACTCTTAATTTTACCCTTTAACTCCTCCAGTAAAACCCCGTTCTCATTGGAAACACCCTCATGCCATAAGAGTTAAATCTATATCATATGTTTATGTTTTTATTAAAATCCACGTTAATCCAAAACCACGGCAATCGAATCTTTTATTTTCTTCAGATGGAGTAAAAATGATGATGGATTAGTCAATACAAGATGCGAAGAGATGTTTTAACCATTTTTAGATGCTGGTGAAAACAAAATTTATTTATCAATTTAGATATTACGATACAAACCTACTAGTAATTACATTATAGCATTGGATACCTTACATTTAACCTTAAATCACCTGAAAGTTTTACAGTTTTATGTAAAGAAACCTGGCTTTCTAGCATATCTATAGTGAAAATACAGAATAACTCGTAAGTCGCTTTAATTTTTAATATCCTCAAAGCTATCATCGGTTTAGCTCCCTCCTAATGTTTCGGCTGAAAAAACGAGTAAACGATGATTTTTTTTATCCTAACTATAGGCTAAATTAAAAATCCAGAACATTTGCCAGCTATAAAATTGTTATAAAAAGGCCACGATAAATATTGAATTGATACAAAAGTGTTAGATACTAGCAAGGATTTATGAAATTAAATATTATATACCCTTAATTAACTGTTTATGGTAATATATATTTTTAAATATTATCCATAATTAATTGTAGTATGTTTTGTTTGGTATTTTATTTAGTGAATTTATTCATTTTTAGATTTATTGAATCAATTGAACATAAAGTGTTTTAGAAAGAACGAAGCTGTCTAGTACAACTACGTGTTAATAAAATGTTTTATTAAGATAACTGGGATTATTGTGTAATATTTTATCTGACATGTGACATTATATTCGAAAGGTATGCAATATCATAAACAGAACATTTGCATGCAATAACACGAGGAATTATTCAATTTCCCTTAGCTATGCTACCTTACAGGGTTATGTTTCATAAATACATTTCTCTATGTCGTCTTGAATTTACCTTCATCATTTCTACCTTAGGCAAGTTAAGCTTTAAAAGCATTCAGAAAACATGTATCAAACATATTTTGATAAGATGTGGGGGGTTATGAGATGAGAAAAGGGGTTTAATTGATAGATTTTTGCAAAGTTAAAAAGTACTTTCGTTAAAAAATACCATTTAGTTTAACTATATTCGGATTAAACCCTTTTTAATGATTATTTAGACAATGAAGCTGTAAACGATAGCTATTTATAAGTAATATGTTTTTTCGAATTAGTTTTTTATTATTTCAGATTGTTTGACCGATTTTGTGCATTCCCGTTTTCGTTTAGTAGGCAAAATAATTGAAAAAAATAACAAAAAGTTTGAGTTGTTAAACATATATTATAAATGAAATATTTTATAGCTATTGTTACAATATTTTAATGTAAATTTTACACATATACCATGAAAAATACAATTTTAAGTTAAATATAAACTGTCTGTTTTTAGTCCTCCTTATATGAAACACTCTTTTGTACTGGAACCTCCAGATGGTATCATTAATATTGAGTTTCTGTATTGTCACTGTCATAATAGAACAATACATCCTTTGTACCGACTTCCTTTGTTGTGGTTGACATTTTTGTTGAAATGTAGTTCACGATGATAGGCAGCCTTACCACAGCTGCATAGAAGTGTTAGTAACTTATGTATGGCCGGACAATTTTTATGTTTCAATAAATTGAAGATTCTCTTTATAATTCTCCAAGAAGCAAGAGTTTGTTTACTGGTAAGTTTATTTCACTCATCAACTAAAAAACTAAAGGCAACACGGGTTTATAGCCTCGAGTTCCACTGTTACTAACATTTTATTATTTGCGAGTAATATTCTATCAGCTTTGAGTAACGTATGACGGATAGACAGAATTTGTATTGGCTTTGCAAAAGCTTTCGGTTAATCTATAAAAGTATATTATTATTCCTTACATGCTTAAGTTTAGATAGTTTACATGCTCTCTTACTGATACCTTCAGCCAAGTTTAAATTCCAATTTGGTTACTTTAGGTAATCTTTTAACAGGTCAAAATTAAAAATAAAAATTATTTTGTGGCAATGTCTAAGCGCTATGTCTTTATTTATTATTAATTATATATTAATTTAATATTTTATATTAATTATAGTCATTGTTATATTCCATTTTAAACTTACTTCAATACAAAAATCAGTAATAAGGCCAAACACCAAGGCAAAAATACGACTTATGACAGTACTTACCCACCCCCCCCCTTTATAGCCGTCCCTGGTTTGTAGCAGCACGAAAAATCCGTTTTCTAGACGTTTGGATATGGTTTGTATGTCCGAGGCGTGCGCTTGGCTAGATACTGACAGGTGTTCGTGCAAACGTTTGCGAGTGTGTGCGTGCGTACGTGTATGAGAGGTGTTTATGTAAAGTGAAAAATATGTTTAGTGTTATATGATTTAAAAATTTATTGGTTTTTTTCATTAAATACTGTAAATAGATTGTAGGATACATTGTACAGTATATGTTTGGATATTTATCCACTGGTTAAGTGTAGAGAGGGCCATGTGGCCCTAACTTTTCCTGTATAAATAAACCATTTTAATTTCATTTACTTAAATTTATAGTAATAGTTAGGCCTGCAAGCTATTCATATTTTATTTAACATGAGAATCAAACCTTAACAGAACTCCTTTAGGATCTTACAAGGAGCGGAAACTGTATCTTTTATATAGAAAATTGCTCCGCTTCCAATATCCGCCCGTTCTAAGCACTTCCGCTCTGACCTCTTGACGTCCTGAAAAGGCTTTGCCTTTACAAAATACTTGAGAACAGGATAGTAGAAAACGAAATATCTTTACATGAAACACATTACCAAGTTACAGATATGAGTTAGGTTTATAATCAGGTTGGAATAAAAAATAGTTGCCTATTCCAAATTTATTTTTAAATATATAACAGCAAATCATACAGTTTTGTGCTAAGAGAGTTTTTTTTTATGCTATTTAGGCCTATGAACTGAACGAAAACTGTCCTCCACATATTTCTGGGTGAGGAGAAATGTTTTTATAATGAGGGTCGCCTTCTTAACTTCATTAAACTGCCTGCACATTATCTTCCTGTTCTTTTACCGTAATATTTTAAGTAACCCAGTACTTATTTTAACCCGGAAGATAACAGATTTTCTTCATCAAAGCACTGCACAGGTAATATTAATTGTGAATAGAAATATAGTTAGCAGAATATAACAGTTAACATAAATTGTTTTGAGTGCTCAATTAATAAATATCTAAAGAAATAATTTTGATTTAAAATTTTTTTTGTAATTAAATAATGGTTATTAAAATTATAGTCCTTTTTAAAACTATTGAAACAAACTAAAAGTGTTTTAGGCATCCCAAAAAACTGCAACTATACATTTTTTTAATTATTAACATATAAGGACGTATTATTATTATTAGTAACAGCCTGTGTGCGTAAAAGCATTGTTCCTCCTCTCCCAAAAAAAAAAAAAAAAAAAAAATAGTAACAGCAAAAAAAAATACAAAAGGTAATAAACACTTGTTGTCTAATTAATTGATCACAAGAATTACTGGTCAACATCTATTCAGAAATACTGTAAAATCCACACGCAATCTACCATTTAAAAAATCATTAAATTTAAAATATCGTATGATAAATAATACTAAGAGAATGAATGTAAATATATGTAAGTAATTATTTTTTCGTAAGGTTTTACAATAGTAAAATGCTTGTAGTATTGGTAAGCAATACCAATAAAAAAAAAATATTATTTGACTAATTAAGAACGAATTTCACTAATAATAGTGGTAACCTAAGTCTACAGCTCAATCAATTAGAGCTTGCGTAATGATAATGCAGTAGAAGAGGGTGAAAGATTAGTTCAGATATTTCACAGCCCAGGGACTAAAATATGAATTAATTTTAATAAGTATTATGTAAGTGTAAGTTCTTCAAAATGTCTACAGTCCTTCTAGGTAGATTTGTTGTTATTATAATAGAATTATTAACACATTTTATCCATTTCAAATTATTTAATAATTAACTTTAGTAAAATAAAATTTACTTTGAAAACCAAACAAGAGTGTACGATGTGTAGCGTTCCTAAATACTAATGACACAAAACACTTGGGACGTATATTTTAACGCTGTAGCAGCTTCATACATATTCATTCTCTACCAGGACTTCACACGAGTGGAGCAACAAATTGTTCCACTTAATATAACAAACGACTCTAGCCTAAATGATAAATCCCCTACGAAATAACCCACGATTTACCCTGTAGGCATTTAAGGTAGCATAATGTTCTAATAATATTTGAAATGTAATACATTTATTTAGTTTTCTGAAAAATTAAGATAAAAAAATATCTTTTGTTTGTAGCTGTTACACGACCAATGTATTTACACCAAAATAAACTCATTCAATCGGTACGGAATTTGCCTGTTGTTACATTTTCATTGGTCTGGGCTTATGTTGGTAAACTGTTATACAGTATTATCAGTTTTAGATATTTCTAATCCAGAATTAGAGGCTTAAGTGTTAGCAATGTGACTGTAGTCCCATGGACTCTTTGTATTTGAAAAAGAAAATCTGACAGTTGAAATCTTTTTCAATGACACAACCCCTGCGTTTTGTCGATGTTAATATTTTTGTAGCTGAAATGTGTATGTAATTTCAACAAATAAAATAAATAATTTTATTTTATAATTAGTTTTTTGCAGTTGTGATAATAAAATAAAAAGGCAAAAACTAAGCATTAACATGTACGTAGTATAATGTTATGTATAATGATGGATATAACAGTCTCCATAAAAGTATATGTGCAAAATATAATTCAAATACGTTTTCCTTGTTGTATCCCTTGTGTTACCCCTTAAAAGAGCTATGTTTTTACTTTTGTTTTCGTTCCAAGCACTCTTATTAGACATGCATCACTAAAAAATAACCTTTTAATATCCTAAATATATATTTTATATTTTGTATTGAATCACAACATATATTTCTACTTAAAACATTTGGTATTACATAAAATAATATTATACTCTTAAGCGAAAGGTCGTTCAAAATCTTAGGAGAAGGCCCATAGGGACCTAACCCATTTTTTCTTCAGTTTGGTCTGATGTTTTTATATGCACACGCTTCTTCTTGCACATTATTGAATGATATGTCTTATCTTAAAAATGAGTTAGATTTTTAGATTTCCCACTACTTAAGAGCTGTTGTATAGTTTGTTAAAATATCATATGTGTTTTTGTCAGTAGCTACTTTAATAATATTTTTTGCCTGTACACATTGCTCTGAAAGGCATATATACGTGGAACATATGTAGAAAAAGGTGAGTGAGCACATTTCACAAATAAACTAAATGTACCGGTTCATTTATGTGGTAATTTTAAATTTAAAAATACCTAATTTGCTTAAACATCTATATTGGTATTTTACCTAATTTACATTGTACGGAAATTTATTAATTCTTATCGAAAGCTTATTTAATTTAAAGGTTCCTCACATAATAACGGTTCAACTACCGCTAAACAGTAAGTATCAGTTGTAAATAATTTATAATACTCGTGTTGCTGGTAAGACAGTTAGTTATCATGAATTAAATATCCAACAATGATCAGTTTCCGTTCATACCCTCATTTAGAGCCTAATTTTATACTATTTCAAGCTAACCAACCGGACAACTTCGTACATACGTTTGTATATAATTATTACAACTATCATAAGTAGAAAAAACGTATAGTTTTACGTGTCTTATAAAATATTAAACAATAAATTAAAGCAATGAAAGCATCTTTACCTAAAATTATCTAAACCCAGGGTAAAAAAACTCACAGTATTTCAATGCTTCGGAAAGCTCTTGGTGATAAACCTTTTTTTTGTTCCCAAGTCTGTTGAACAAATAATAAATAGACCTAAACATGAAACAATGATTTAATATATTGAACTCTAATGCTACTTAAGGTAAATTTAATACAATTCTGCATGTACATTTTTTATTACAGTTGACATATTTTTATGGCCCTAAATTATGCAATTTATAATTGTAATCACATTGTGGCTCCCAGGTATCCTAACTGAATTCCCTAGTCTCTGGCCGCTCTCCTCTGTCAGGTAACTGAATTGACTGACAGTAGGTCAGCCAAGCCACTAATGGATAATTCATTTACAAAATTTGACCTATGCAATAAAATTATTAATTGATCTCATTATGAATTTTAAAATAAATATATAAAAGGTTTTAAGTATGTTAAATAGCTATTAAAAATACCACAAAAACTAAAACACACATACGAAAATTATTAACAAAATCATACTTTTACTGTGTCAATATTCATTTATTATATTATTGCTTCAGAATAAACTTAAATTGTAATTTGCAACTCGTTAAATAGCCACTACGGTTTTGGTTCGGGATTACTCTCAGCTAAGCTGGGCAATATTTCGTCCCTAACCGCGCTCGTATATATCCCATTAACTGACAGATAGTCTGCCTGACTTGCTTCTTTACTTAGTCGGAACTGAATGCAAATTATTAAACTAAGAATTCACGTAGTTTTATTTTTACCGATGCAATATTGACAATAATATTAGCTAGTTTACCCAACACCTAGGTAGTGTTATGTTTTTTGCCAAACAAAATATTATATAAAGGTAGTTTTGAAATTGGTGTAAGTGTTTTAGAAAGTATGCAATGTCGTTAAAAAGTCAATTCTTAGCACGAATTCCACCTACAATATGTAGGAAGCTTTAAATTTAGAATGTGAGAGGAATTTTATGTTATCCTACTTTCATTTTATCCACACAAGGAGTCTAATAAGTCTTCCTTAATAACTGATATTTTCCCTTAACGAATTTTTAATTTCCCTGTTTTGCAAAGAGGAGGTCATCATTTATCGTTTAGTTAAGAGTAAAGCTCCTCTTAGGTGTTTCTTTCGTTTAATAGTTTAAATATTTACCATAATTCTACATAACAACGTCGTTTTTCAATTATGGATAGAATATTTATCTATGTGTTTAGAAATACCTAGATCCGGAACAAGTTAAATTTTTTTCTTTAATTTTAATTCAAATTTCCCGAGACCAAAACATTACCTGTTTGTATTAATGACGCTATGTATCTTATAAGATACGATACTATTAAACCAACATACTTTTAAAATGGAACTAAGATTAAAGTAGGTTTCCTAAGCTATAACTCATTGATCTTTCACTTAGTTTCAGGAAAGGATTACTACGCAGCTAAGCTGGGTAATATTTTATCCCTTAAAAACACCAATGTATCTTCCATTAGGAGACAGAGTGACTGCATGACCTGTTTTATAAACTAGCCGTACATGGTATAAAATAATTTAAAGACGGCGCATGCACAATTTTTTCTTCTTTTTCTCTTCGTTTTATTTTTTACTATTTTCATTTTTGCTGAAGCAATAAATAACAAATTGGCTTAACAACTAAAAAAGTTAACCTATTGTATAATACTTTTTTTTAAATTAATGTATAGTTGAACGGCACGTTATAATTTAAGTGCTAGTCAGTATAATAATATCCCATACCGCATATAGTACCGTGTAATGATAATTATAACAACAATTCGTTGCAAAGATATGTTGTTGTTTATGTTTTAAATTTATACCTAGGAGGCCGTTAATTCAAACAATATTATATAAGAAACATGTGGTTAGAGTGGATTTTTAGCAGTTGCCACTCTATATTTATGAGTTCATATTGATATGTAATCACAGAAACATGTCGTGAGTAGAACAGTTCTTACCTGTAAGGGCTACGCATAAAGTTTTGAGAGTTTGTATTCGTTAACTTAATTTGAACTACAAGAGACCAATACATGAGGTTAAAATATCTCTAATACATCGGTGTGATCAAACGTCCCCGATGAGGGACAACTGGTTTTAACCCAGCAATGGTGTAATCTTCAGTCGATAAACGAGCATAAATTCACTTCAAATAAGTCGTCAGAAAGTCTATAAATACATAACTAAGAACTACACTTAAATACATTTGAACAAAAACACGCGTGTAGCCAGTGGCCACGAATCCACTGCGTGGAGGACGGTACGCGTACATCGAGATACTAGTCCAGACTGTCAATTCTGTCAAGTTCTTCGTTATGTATTTATATACTTCTTACTTATATATTTTATTACTTTCTGACATCCTCTTTGGAGTGAATTTATGTTCTTTTATCGACTAAAGATGACTCCATTGCCCGGTTGAAACCAGTCACCACTCATCGGTGGCGTTTGATCACACTGACGGATTAAAGCTGTTTAAACTCTAGCATTAGCCTCTTGTGGTTTAAATATAAGTTAACAAATACAAACTCTCAAAACTGTATACGTAGTCTCTAAAGGTAAGAACTACTTCACTCACGAAATGTTTCTGTTGTTCCTGATCAATATAAACTCATGAATATAGAGTGGCAACTCTTGAAAACGTACTCTAACCATATGTTTCTTCTATCAAGCCGTATAAATTAACATATTATGGACTATAAAACACAAACAACATATCTTAGTGACGAATTGTTGTTATAAATAATATTACACATCATTATAATGGATGATACTATTGAAGGTATTTTAACCTCTTGTATTAATTTAAATTTGTGATCAGGATGCAAAAACAACACGAATGAAGGTACAAGAGACTATTTATAGCTTAAGAATTAACAATAAAGAAAATTATAATAAAATAATTATAAATTAATAATCACAAATTAAAGCTTATGTACATTAATTTTCATTTGTTAAATATCATTCCGAGATGAATTACCAGGTTTAATACCTAGATCTGTGAAAGAAGTGAATCTGTGTAAAAGTATAAAGTATTAGCATGTATTAGTAAGTTATAGGTAGATCCCACGCAAGGCTATTAAAAGAAAAGTCCCACGTATGTTGTAATAAGTTACTATTGGCCTTAATCATACTTTTTGTAGATTAAAAAATCTGTATATATTAAAAGTGGACATGTTAAAAATATTGTATTAAGAATTATTTCAGAACAATTTGCTATGTAATGACCTTAATTGTTTGTAGTTTGTGCAACTGCAATTTTAAGTTAATGTTATGTTCCAAAGTTAAGTAGTTACATTTTAGGTGTAGAAATACGTTTTTGTTAAGAAAGACTTGAAGGATTGCAGGAAGCGAGTTGACCGTTCCCGGATATTGAAAGCGGAACCGTTACAAAAATAGTTAGAACATATGTTTCTTTGATCATTGAGCGGAGCGAGCGAAGCGAGCGTAGCTCTTTGGGATCAACTTCAATGCAACAAATAAAGCAACATCACTCAATAACGGCAGAACACATTTCAGCTAAACTTAACAAGATTACTTAGACTAATAGTGAGATGGTTAATAAACAAACTAATTTCAATTAGATAATGCTAATGCAATTTAAAACGAACTTAAAATTTTAAAATTGTAACATTAGGCTTATGGGACTAAAGTAGCCATATGACAGTTTTTTGTTTACAAGAAAAATGTAAACAAGAGAATCATAAGGTATTTCTGAACTTTCTAGACTTTTATTTTAAACGTTTTTAAACCATCCTATGATTTTAATAAACAAGAAAATGCCGTTAAAACATTTTTTTAATTCGCGGAATTCACTGAAAATCGAGAAAATATACGGAACTACTTTCTCAATGCGCGGAGCATGAACAAGGATCGGAGGATAAGGACCAGTGACTACTTTCTTGGGAACCTATTTGTGTTGCCAGCTGATTAGAAACAGCCAATGTTAGAAATCAGGATTTAATAAGCGATATATCGAACCGCATCGAAATCGATATTTAATCCGATAATACATCACAGGTTATATTATGTTGAATTACATCGACGGTGCAGAAAGTTATTACACTTATTAATAAAACGCAGATTGAACACTGATCTAATTTAGGCATGTGGGGAAGGTAGGTCGGGGTTTATGAGTATTCGTGACTACATTAAGTGTTTTGAAGTAAGGTTAGAGGTTATAGTAGTACGTTTTCTGTGGGTTAGATTAGGGAGGTAAAGTCACAGAAAACGTTAGTACGTTTTCTGTGGTAAAGTGTAGGCTATAGGTAGGTGATCGAGTTGTTTATTTGTGTTGCACCATATTTTTTATCTTTTGGAATAGTTGGTTAAACGGTGAAACGATTTCAAATGTTTGCATATGGTCTGTATTCCAGCATTGACTTTATATAAAGTCAACAATTCTAGCAAATTACTACATAAAAACCAAATGAAAAGAACATTTGGATTTGGACCTTTGCCCATAGCAAAACTAACATATAATTTATGAAATGTGAAAGTTGTATATCATTAAATACTATTCTGTAATATTAATAATTGTTAGGCAAATCCTCATTTTAATGGCTCGGCTGAAAATGGAATCTGCGTTTTGTGAAACAGTTATTTGGTAACAATTCAGTAATTTCAAATGTTGACAACAGTAGCCTATCCTATATAAATACTGTTATTTGATTGCCAAGCCACGGACTATACATACGTCAGTTACAACCGTAATAAGTAAATAATTAATTACCTGTACTTAAAGAAGTACACTTTTAACCAAGGTATGGATAATCGTCTAGGCCTGTTTAGAAGTAGGCTACTAATTTCTAATTATATTATCTACATTTTATTTTTAAGGCATGACTTCCCTTCTTATTATCATTCTGTTTTCACTTAATCAGCTGAATATCTGCGATGTTTACTTATTACTTATGTTTAGGCCTACATTTCAGCCATCTTATTTTATTGTTTAATTAGTAAATCTTTTTGCAGTTTTTACACATTGAAATACATGATTTATAATTCAGTTCATTTTAGTCTTTACATTTATTCTAGGTGTTTTACATTGAGTCTTACATTAAAATAGCCCTACATTTTTCGCAGGCCTATGTTTTATCTTTGACTATCAATACAACTAGACATTCCATCCCCATGTTAAATTTGTAACCAGCTTTTTCATCAAAATCTTCTGTATCCAATGGCCAATGGTATTACAGTATTAAAATGCCGTCTCTAAATCGTCCTAAATAATGGTAGAAGACCTAAATTCCAGTTACATTACAATCACATCCTCCATCAAGAATACTTGGTATTAACAATAATAAATTATTTCTAGCAAAGAAAGCTGAGTTTAACCGATTGCAGGGGTTGAAATGAAGACCAATGTTTATGTTGCACAGTTGAATTTAAATATCAAATTTCCCCTCCTGTTGTAATACTTTAATACTCGTTTTTTTAATAGTTACTGTTTTTTTTATACTCTAATATAGCCTACTTTAACCGATTGTAAGGGTGAAAAATGAAGTCCAATGTTTTTGTTGTAGGCTACAGTTGAATTTGAATGTTAAATTTCCTTTCTCTTTTTTATACTTAAATGCCCTTTTTGGATGTTAATACCAGATTCCAACTACTGTAATATTTTCCTGGTCAAAACTACCATATTGCACTTTTG
>NW_026542595.1:165129338-165156587 GCF_028750875.1 Macrosteles quadrilineatus | reverse complement strand
TTGCCAATTGTTGAAAAAAATAGGTCAAAAATATACAACAAATTACTGTCTGTAGAATTTTGGCTTGAATACAATAATTACAAATTAAACTCTCAAATATTGGATTAAAAAATTTACAAATTTTTCCGAACGACTTTTTGACGTTTGGCCAATTATTGTTTTAACCTTTCTAAAATTTTAAAAACATTTGCTTTTTCTGCTATTGATTCACTTAAGAATAAATCGTATAACTTTAAAGATTGTACATTCTACATACGTACAACGTTAAAAAGTAAAATTACCCACTCGTAGTGATTTTAGCGATTTCATCAATTAATATTTAAAATGATTTATTAACTACACATTCTAAGTAAAAAAATAATTACTTATTTTTATTTGTACTCCAGTTAGGTACTCCAAATTACATGTGAACATTTCATTACATTACATGTGAACCATATACATCACTGACTTTGGATATTGTGAATAGGCATTACTTATATGTGCAACAAAGATACTATTGACTTTAGTAGGGATCTTATTTACAAGAAACAGATGAAGCTTTGTCTTTTTTAAATGCAATTAGACATCCAATTTACTTTAACCGAATGTAGCATTGATTATTTTGAAAGTATTGGATTAATTAGCTAGCTCCGTTCAATATTGCAAGCTGACAACCGCATTGTACACCTAATTAGTTCGTTGGTTGTATCGCTTATTAATCACTGTGACGTGATAGGCAATGTTAATACTAAAGGCTATTTCGTCAAGTATGATATAACATTACAGCATGAATGCCAATGTTCTTTAGTCGAAGAGTATATCCTTTCACCAAATGTTTTAAAGTTATATTATGTAGTTATTGTGTAATTAAAAGATTATTAAATGTGTTTTTTAATACTGTACAGTCCGTTCAAAATAATCATATATTTAGAAACGAGAATCAATTCCTGATGAATGATTTAAAGACTTTCTTAAACTGTAAAATACAGTTTACAACTATATAGTTAAGCATTACATTTTATATTTAAGTCAAAGTGTAGGTTGTGTAAGAAAAATTAAGATAGCAAGGTTTACACAAAATTTACAAATACTTTTTAAAGGAAAAGTAGGTTTTTTTATGAGCCTTTGTTTGCCATTAACAGATTTATAAGTCAATTTATATGCAGCACAACAAGGTATTTGATTAATAAGTATTGGATTAATAAGCTAGCTCCGTTGAATATTGCAAGCTGACAACCGCATTGTACACCTAATTAGTTTGTTAGTTGTATCGCTTATTAATCACTGTGACGTGATAGGCAATGTTAATACCAAAGACAATTTCTGATATAAAATTACAGTATATAATGTCAATGTTCTTTAGTCGAAAAGTATATCCTTCTACCTAATTCTTTTAAACTTTTATTATGTAGTTATTGTGTAATTAAAGTATTATTAAAGGGTTTTTTTTTAATACAGTACAGTCTAATCAAAATTAAAAATACATCATATCTTTAGATACGAGAATCGATTCCTAATGAGTGATTTAAAACCCTCTCAATCTACAAAATAAAAATACAGTTTACGACTATAAAGGTAAGCATTTCATTTGATATTTAAGTCCATGTGTAGGTTGTGTAAGAGATATCAAGATGGCAAGGTTCACAACAAATTTACAAATACTAAATAAAGTGTTTTTTTTTATAAACCTTAGTTTGGCGTTAAAATTAAACGATTTATAAGTCAATTTATATGCAGCACAACAAGGTATTTTATCACCTTGGGTGAAATTTGAGATTGTAATAAGTTTCTTCATCGTAAGAAAATAAAGCACTAAAATTAATATATAGTAGATCGGAAAATTCTATAACATCCTGGTGCCAAATTAAATACAAACTTCTTTAAAAATACCAAGAAATATTTATTAGCAAGAAAATTACTATTATATTACTACACATGAAATTGACAATTAAATATTGGTTAAATGGTGGATAAAAGGCTTAAATCGACTAAAAGGAGTTACTCTGATTTTAAAACATGCAGAACTGTAATGGATTGCTTTGTGTTTATTTAATAACCAAAGTTGAGCATTTGCGGCCTAAGGGACCAATTAAATTAATCGCCCACATGGCAACTCTAGTTCATAGTTAGCAGGTGCGTTTTGTTTAATATTTTGTGGACTTTAAAAAGAGCACTTTGAATATTTGTGAACTTTGGCCAGGCAGTTGGATAACATGCATTAAAATGTGTAATACAATTAAGACAATATTACTATGAATGACCACTTCTTTAATGTGTGATTAAAATTACTATCTTTTTATGTATGTTTTACATAATAAGGACAGTAAACGAGGGAGAAAGAATATAACCCTAGGCAAAACTTGTATTAAAACATCGTGTGGTCATGGTGATTTCATCAAAGAATTTTTGTTAGAAATTAGAAATTTTTATGTGGAAAAAGTTGCAGCAATTAATTTATAAATTGAATCCTCACATGGTGGAAGCTCTTCATTACATCGCATTGTTAACTGTTCGAATATATGCATGAGGACAACGAGCTATTTCCACCAGGAAATGATCCCCAAGTTATATTGTGCTTAATAAAGCACATTGTATGCAAGCATTTATGTGTGTTATGAGAGATTAGAATGATTTCTACAAAGTCATAAACAATATATCAAATGACTTAAAAAAATAATTTCATATAATCATATAAAACAAGTCTATGAAGCTACCATGTTATATTTGACACATCTACAATTACATAGGCACTTTAGGGTGAATTTTTAAAATACTTTTAATACGGGAGTAATGTCCATTAAATGTATACTAGAGGTCGTCTAGTGGTCGAAAACTCGACCAAATATATGTAATGACTTCTCTATTTTCACCCCACCCTGTAATTGAAACATGTGATTGGAATTTCTTCCATTTGTTTTGATTTTCTGTTTGTATTTCATTGTTTTCGTCACCAGCATGGCAACCTATCAGGCACCTGTTAGTTTTTTTTTTTCCTATTTTGATTTATAAGGAGATTCTGCACATCTACAGGAAAATATCTTTCTAACATTATGCGTAGACTTTCCTATGATGTACACGAGCTGAGAGAAAATGTTTTCAAGATAAATGCTTGCCTTTTAATATATAGATAAGAATAATGACACATGCACATAAAACAATTTTAAGGAGGTTCAAACATATTATTAACACGCTCTAATATATATTTGACACAGTTATGGATTACTTAATGAACAAAAAATTAAATTTTAAGGTAATGACGCTTGGGTAGGTCAGCGCATTTATAAATTTTATTTTTCGGAAATGGAGTTTGTTTAGTTTAAAAAGTGTTTTACTGACACATAGCACAATATTCATTGCCCTACTGTTCTGTCATCTTACTTATAGCGAATGGTAAAGCGTACGTAGAAATACTCTCAGATAACAGAAATATTATTGATATAAATAAATCTAAAGTTGCGTAATACGTCATCAAACACTTGTAACGCTTGATTAAGATTTTCACAAGAAGGCTCTTTGCAAAAATCCTAAATTTTATAGTTAAACTTAGGGTACTGCAAATATTTTAGACCGAGTCTGCAATCTAGCTCCATCTACGAGTTATTGATACTCGTTATAGTATATTTCGTACCTAGGGCCGAAAATGAGGTTTTGCCGGCTCGAGATAGTTTTTAAGTTCGAGACGAAGTCGAGAACTTAAATCGATCGAGAGCTGCAAAACCATTTCGGTCCGTGGTACGAACGCTATTTTTCACCACACTGTACTCCATTACCACTATTCACCACCATAATAATGCACACTGATAGTAAACACAACTACAACTTTAAGGTTATGTGAAGAAATAATTTGAGGAATCAGCAAAAATAATAATAAATAGTTGCTAGGCAACGGCGAGAATAACACAATTCTATTGCAATGCTATGGATTTTGATTGTGTATTTAAAATGCATTCATGTTTTAAGTAAGTAAGCGGACAGCTGATTTTGCGGCCCCGGCCTGTAAAAACCTGCTCGGTCCCCAAATTACGATGACAGCTGGCATGGCCAGCAAAACGTAACATTCAGCCACCAATTAACGTATGTAATACAGCCAAAAACATCATAGTGTGGTGAAAAATAAATTGTACAGTCCAACGCATATTTATCTTTCTGTTACCAGATATCACATTTCAAACACTGCATGCTTTTGAGGCTAACCATTAGAAAGGACCATAAGGTCCTAGGCTCTCCTCAATAAAGAAGTATATTAATTCATTTAATTTCAATTCAAAAAATCTATTAAGTTTCATTTCTGAGACGCTTTCGACAATAGGAATAGCATCTGGCCTATAGCGTCTTCCCGTGACGCACAACATTTTAGTAAACTTCTAGAGTTTAAATAACCCCAAAACAACTTGAGATATTCATTAGAATTTATTTATTCCTTACTTTAAGCTATTTGTGATTTAAAAACCGAGGTAGTAAAAGTGATAACCATTATGATTACATTGTACTTAAACACAATTTATTTTGTATTTTACCAAAACAAAGAAATAATTTATCTTATGTGTTTCTGGTCGATTCTTTCTAAAATAAAGTTTTAAGAGTTAATTAATCGTACAACATAGGATACGTAAGGCTAATTAGTGATTATTAATTAATAATGGCACATGAGCAATTATAGAGTACACGTCTTTTTGGGAAGAACTTACAAATACACTATAATAAAACTAACCCAACTGCAGTTCTCTACAGAACAGTTTGGACACTGTAATGAACAAGTTATTTAACGTGTTGTATTCCTTTGCTACAATCTACTATGCGTTTAACGACTATGTGTGTTGTTTGTTAACGATGTAATAAAATACTTTCAAATTTCCTTTTGTCACAAATGGCTATTTTCATGAGTACATTATTTTATCGCAACAAAAAAATCTAACATTTATTTAAAAGATAGTTCGTAGTTAACAAAGAAATGTTTTCAATCACGTTTTTAACATACGATATTATGATTTATAAGTGTAAAACTACATAAGTTCACTTTTAAGCCAACCAATTATAAAACAAGCTCATGAGAACTTTGGTACTTTTATTTTCAACAATGTAACAAAACTAGCCGATTGCTTACGAGAAAATATTTTTAAAATAAAAAAAAAAAACGTGACTGACTGAAAGAAACTTACAAAATAAAAAAGTTTAGCCTTTAGAATATTGGTCTGTCATATTTACAGTGGAATAGACAACATAATTCAAGCTGACCATATGGGAACTGCGGAACGGATTATAACGGGAATTAAGTTACGATGCTTTCGACCGGACAGATATTACTTTTCATATTGGTTAACTGGGATGACGATACGTTAGTGTACTGGATATATCAGGTATATTAGAGAACGGATCAAGGGGATATTTAACCTGTTATGTAAATACCGCAGTTGAAGAATATAAAATTAAATCTTTGTGAATCGATGGTTACCAAACTAAAAGACTACTATAATGCGGTTAGGTTAAAAGTATTTGCTAATCACACTAAATATCTGTATAATTTCTTTACTGGCATACATTGATACAGTTGTTGACAATATGTGTTTACAAATTAGAGAACATAGATATTGTGTTAGATATTTCACATGAGTTGAATAAATAAGAAATCTATAAAATAAAATATTTTGAAAAATAACAGTATTTCAGTTTCATAAGTGACCCACATATATGTATGGATATATTTTTATTGGAATACTACTAAAAATAAATAATGTTTGATAATAATTCTATTTACGAATATTGGTTCTTAATTAAATGCGTAATAAAAGCTATGTCCTACTTATTTTCTTGATGTAATTAGTTAAAGTTTTTACATATGAATGCTTGAGAGTCCTAATAGTTACAGATTCATCCTCGATGTTTTAGGTGGACTGAGCAATGCGTCTAAAGAGATTATTTAATAAAGTAAACCCTTTTAAACAATAACAGATAGTGATATGTGCATAATGTGAGGGTTGGTTAATAATGTATAGGACCATAAATATAAACGAGATATAAAAGATCCAAGCCTTTTTGTGTTTAGTTTTAAGGTGGATCAAATTAGTTTAATTTCAACCCCCCCCCTCCTCCTCCCAAACTAACTAAAAACTAAATTACGATCTACTACATATATATCTAGATACACAATGACACTTAAAAATAAAATGTTATCGTTTTAAGGTCGAATTAATTCATGAAGATTTGTAGCTGACATATGACACTATTCAAAATCAGTTTGCGATGTAATAAACATTCCTTTTGCATGGAATAACGCAAGGAATCATCCAATTTCAAATAGCTGTGCTCACCTTAGGAGGGTTATGTTGTATAAAGGTATGTTTGTCATTTTGAATTTACCTTCATCATATGTACCCACGTGAAGTGTCATATGAAAGGTATTTGGATTATAAATTTGTTTAGGGAAAAGTCTTCGTGTTCTAGGGAGGTTTCCATTTTGTTTTAGCTAATAAAATGTATAAAAATATAACAGGAATTAACGATGTTTTTATTACTTCATATTCATGTCTACCTATTTTCGTCATATGGAGTTTTTAAGACTATAAATAGCTAAATATACCAATATGAAAATATTTTAATAACTAAAACCAAAATGATTGTAAGACGCATATATTTTGTAAATTCAGTTTAGTTATCCACAATCAACAATTCATTACGCATCTCTCAAATGAACTGTTAAACGCTTTATTGATTAATTCTTCACCTATTTTACGATTCCTGTCTATTTAAATGTTGGTTTATCATTAAAAATATAAGCTGTCCAAATAAAAATGGAATTTATAATCAAGAGTAACTTTTATTTATATATATTATGCATAGTCCATACAATTTGATATTTTTTTATATTTACTTATAAGAAAAACTCACTTAAAGACTGAACTAATTCAAACAACACAAGAGTGCATATTTTGTAGGAAGTCTAAACAGTAATGACACAAAACACTTGGGACGGATATTCTAACGCTGTACTTCATATTCATTTGCTGCTTTCAGGAATTTACATGAGTGGAGGAACAAATTGTTCCACTTAATATGACACATAACTCTACCCCAAATGTTAAATCCTTTCCTGAGTAAATTCTAATTACGCTGAATGTATTTTTTACTTGTATTATGTTATTTTAAAAACTTTGAAATATTTTATCTTAATCCAAAAGGTTCATCTAGTTTCTGTTTGGATGAAAATGAATATTTAAAAATTTTGTAACATGTGAAATAAAGTGTTAGTTAATAAATGGTCAACAGACATTATCGACTAGTTTTTGGGTGGTTGTCATGTAAGACAATTGATAACCTAGAAAATATGTCCTTATGCTTTCAAACATTGTCTCGATAGCAATTAAAGTTGATTATCTATTTAATTGAAATCGTATTTGTTTTAAAATGTTTGGGTTTTTATCAGTTTGTCAAATGACTCCGAGTTTAATGTTATATATTCCATAGACAGATAGGTCAGCGTTACAGACAGATACTGGAGTAAATTATATGTTTAGTCAACTAAAAGATTGCAAAGAGAACACCAAATCAATCACAAAACTGAAAATATTAAATTGCATATTGAAAAAAGAAAACGTATACAGGAGTGAAGTTTTGCTGAGGTAATATTAATAAATTTAATGGTCAGTTCATCATTCTGCATAGCCCTGATCGGGTTGCAGTCAGTGCATTAACCTGTTTAAATCAACTTTTGTTACTTTATCATAAATATCTGTAAAAGAATGTAGAGAGAAAATATGTGGAATCATTTCGTTAAAGGTGTTCCCAACCATGATTATTTGTTTAAAGCTCTGCTTGTATAAAATGTTTTCGTTGAATTTCACCCAGTGTTTTTTATAAAATGTTTTGTATTTCACGATAGAGCCTACATATTTGCCAAGCTATCTTCTTTAATTTAGTTTTAGTTCACTCATTCAACATCTTGACCGTAGCATAATACGGAAAGTAAGACGAAGACGAAAAAACATTTAATCAAAAGTATAAAACCAATTTCATTTACTTCCAAGGTTTTTCGTTGTGTTAGCACTCAATGAGTTTGAAATACAAAACTAGGTCTCGACAGTGAACACCGACTATTCAGCTAGAGGGGTCACTTTATTGCCACCTAAAGCTAAACATTGTTCGTTATAAACCGTGTTCATCAGAGGAGTCGTAAAAGGTGGCTTGACTCTTCAATTTACTGAGAAAGGTTTTCGTCAGTTCATTTTTTTGAGGATTTAAAATGTTAATAGTGTAATATATTGTTTTTTCTTATGATGTTATAATAAACCACTAAGCTGTTCACTCATTTTGTAATCTCACTGGTGTTCACCAACTCCCCTTTAAGCTGGGTTTTCCTAGGCACGGAGTCGGCGAGTGGAGAGAGGAACGCGGAGAGCGGACTCCACTTGTCTTAGGCAATTTAATGTTACTGTTTTCCTAGAAGCGGAGCGGAATGCCATGTTAATTTCAATTCCGCTCTCCGCGTTCCTCTCTCCGCACGCCGATTCCGCGCCTAGGAAAACCCAGCTTTATTCAAGAATAGTACTAAAAATGTACATACTTTTTTTTGTAGTACAACCTTTGAAAAGAAATGGCAAGTGGAACACCATCATTCTAACCAGAAGTAAAAATAGCTGCTTACTGTGAAGTCATAGAAAGGCTTAGTTTTTGCTAAGAAGCGTTTAATTAGTTTGTGGACGTTTTTGAATACTATTTACTGAAATTTTAAGCAGTTGTATACTATATTTACATAAATAGAGCTGGTATTGACCTCGTACTCATAATATAACTAAGGATGTAAGGGACTTTTTTGTAAGTACATATATTTTAGATCAAACATTATCTAACTTTTTTATAAACAAATCTCATCAATGACTCAACGTCCTAATTAGTTAGTCGTACAATTTACCAAAACTGCAAAATGGCTTGGATAGAAAATGTATTTAGGTACCGTTCGAGAAGATTTACAAGTCTACATGGAAAATCGAGATGCATAACGCTGTTTGAATTACAAGAATTTTTACACCTGAGGTAGCATGTAATGTGATATTTTATTCCATTAAATAACCCGATGTGAAGGAAGAATCCAATAAATCTTGTAATGAACATTCCATTCCAAATCTGACACAGTATAATACGACACGTTAAAGATTTCGAGGTGGTGAAGCTTTAAACGTATCTCGTTCAATTTCAGTGTAAAGTTATGTACATGATATTGATAATATTGCTACAATTACCAAGATATTCAAAGTAAATAGTTACTTGAACTTCTTTATTTATTCTTTCTTTTGGTTTATTCGAGTTTTACAAGTGTCATTTATCTTTAATAATACACACCCTTAATGAGAAGAACATGATTTTTCCTCAGATTTTAGGCACGATGCAGACGATTGGTAAAAAAAATATAAGAGTTCATGTGTATGTATATTTGTGAAAGACACACCTTTAACTTTCTTTTCTATGATTTTTGAATCAATATTATTGTGACAATGTAACATTTAGTGATTCAAATATGCATATCATTTTCTTAATTTAGATATTACTAAGAGTACTTCTTTCATGCAGTTTCTTAATGTACTGTTAACGAAAGGTATATTATCAACAAGCTCGCATTCCACACACAAAACAATACAAAGTGAACACGTTCTAGGACTTGGAACAAAATATTTAATTAGTCATGTTCATTAAACGTTAGGAAAACCCATGACAAACATAATTTTTTTTCAAGCAGTCATACTTCGGAGTGTGAAGTGTTAAAGAAGTCATATACAAGACACTACTCTCTCCGTCTAGTTCTATAAAGGACTTACATGAGGCTCAGTAAAGGCTCTAAACTCCACATATTGACTCTGACAGTGTCTCAGACCTTTGTTGCTTCAAAGCTTTGAGACAAGTAAATTTCCACTTCATAGAATGAGCAGACAAAGTCTTTTGTCTACTTTGACTCGCATAGCTAAACACTGTAGATGCCCACTCATAATAATGATATAAATAAAAGTACAACTTATTTTCGCCAATTGTTGAAAAAAATAGGTCTAAAATATACAACAAATTACTGTCTGTAGAATTTTGGCTTGAATACAATAATTACAAATTGAACACTCAAATATTGGATAACAAAATTTACAAATTTTTCCGAACGACTTTTTGACGTTTGGCCAATTATTTTTTTTAACCTTTCTAAAATTTTAAAAACATTTGCTTTTTCTGCTATTGATTCACTTAAGAATAAATCGTATAACTTTAAAGATTGTACATTCTACATACGAAGTAAAATTACCCACACGTAGTGATTTTAGCGATTTCTTCAATTAATATTTTTAATGATTTATTAATAACACATTTTGTAGTAAAAAAATAAATACTTGTTTGTATTTGTATTTAATTTTTGTAGGTAATACAATTTCAGACTAGTACGAAGATATGATTATTTGCCATTACGTAAACTCGTAGGATAATATTTAAAGAGTTCGATGTCGTCTTTGAATTTTTGATTGTCCTTATTAAACAAATCTACATTGAAAATTAATAAAAATTTATTGTTCTTTCAAATTAATTGAACATAAGTAAATCCCAATACTTAATTGAAATTACGACAACTGAAAACTGACTAAGAAAGTTTAGGTGTAAATTAATCAGACAATGAGGTTGGTTTCAAACTTTCACCTGTTGTAAACGAATTGTGGAACAATACGTAGAAGAATTATGGGACAAGTTTTAACAATGGTTTGTTATGCTGCTTTAAATTCACTGCAAACAACTTGAACTGTATTGTGATTTGATATTTGTTTGTAGGGTATAAGCATAAATTGATTATCATTTCTGTATTAGATTATTCTTTCTTGCATAGTACTGTAAATTTAATCTTTTCAATACTCAGAAATGAATTGAAAAGGCTAGTTTTTAACGGTCGTAGGTAAAAAAAACATTACTACAAATATCAATATAACCAGATAAGTTATAATCAAATGTGTTAGTAAAAATATTAAAATTGAATATTTTTTTTTATAACACTAAAATAAGTTAATTAGTGTATATTCTACATGTAAATAAAGTTTTGTAATTAATTATTTCATAGGTTACTTAATTCATATAAAAAATACAAGATATTACTTCTTTGTCATGTATTACGTAAAGTAATGTTTCACGCTATTGAGACAATTTGGTGCCACAAACCGTGCTTAAAAAGCCACAGCTAAAATTAATTTTCCCATCGGAGGAATTAATTGTATTTGGATCGCGCTTATTTCGACCACAACTTAAAATAAACACATACTTAAATATATCACTGATACAATCGTCACCTCTGCTGTTGGTGTTAGCGGTGCTATTGACAATGAATTTACATGTTCAGTTTTCTTTATTAAAATATACAAGTAAACTGTATGACTAATATTTACAGCCAATTTTAGTATATTTCAAACTACTAAAACAAAAAATTCGAATGAACATACATTGGAAAACATTGCATAACATTTTAAGGAATAAGCATATGTTTTAGATAACTTTGTTTACATTTTTTTGTCTATTGGTTATATTAATTAAATGTTAGGATTTTTTTCAAAATTAAATATTACTTCATTTTCAATATAAAATTAATCATTGAGAAAAGTAACCTAACGTGAATATTGTTGAGACAGTTACTCTGTAAATTAAAATTTTTTAAGTAATGTAGATGTACAAATTTAAAAGAGTTTTTATAACAAATGTAGGTAATGAAAAGGAAAACCTGAAGATATGCCGTTGAGTACTAAGTATATAAAGTATATATATAAGTATATATGTAATATTATGGATTTCGTGATAAAACATTACCTGAGTTGTAGAGTAGTGGTGCTCTGTTACTGGCCCATAGAAGGTTATCTACGTCAAAGCCGAAATATCAATTTCAGTCGTCAGAAAAATGGCCTAGTTTTACAAAAGTGAAGCTATGTGTTGAAGTTATAGACAAATAAATCATTATAAAAGCTCGTTTAACATTGTGTATACTGTGTGGAATAAATAATTCACATGAGAACATAGTTTATAGGAATTTATTAGTGGAAAATGTGTACCATATAATGATTTCCCCAAAATACGCAGGTTGCCCGATTTTTACAACAGAAACTCAAAAATTGCCATGAAGCTTTCCAAACATGTATTTGGTTGTAAAAAATGTTATGTTCAAGTGACCATACAGTACAAAATATTTTTTAACACAAATTTTAATTTTATTTCGTGTGCTCAGTTATATCCCTACCAGCTTGTCATTGGTCTATTTGTTAATGTATTTACTTGTTTTAAATCGCTCGTTTTAAATAAATAAAAAATACGCATAGCAACACGCTCACATAACGTCATGATTTCCATAAAAGTTTTATTACCACGTTTTCATAAAACGAGACAAAATAAATAAAGGTCCACTGAATGAACATGTCAACAAGTATTAGTGACGTAAGATTCCCTTGAGCTTAGGGACTACGCTCTTGCCTTACTTCATAAACTCAGATTTTGACAAAACATTATCTCGTAATACCAGTTTCCACAGGGATTGGAACCTCGTTTCAATACAACTTATACAAACATGATCTTTTTTCATGCAAATTAAAAATTGTATTAGTTTTATTTGAGAATTATCACCTCCGTTCAAGGTAAGGTTCGCATATTTTGTAAACTGTTTACTGAAAGAAGCACCTCCTTTATTAGGCTGCCTGAGAATCCTGTAATATTAAAACTACAAAATGCATTTGATTAAACAAGTTTATTCAGAAATCTTCCACTTTTAAGCTAATTTTATAGATAAGGCGTAGAATATAGTTAGAGTAAAAATATTATAATCATGGCATCTGTTTTGAAAAATAACTAAATAAATTCTTTATCAGCATCGTACGTGTTATTAAGTTAACTGAAAGCACAAAAAATACGATTGGAAATACTTGTAATCATATATTTACACTTATAGTGTTTACTCACAAGACTGTAAATACATATAAAAGATGGTAAGAGGTGATAAATTTCGATTGGACACTCCAATAATCATCAGACCCAATAGGCGAATGGGACATACATTCGCCTATTGGGTCTGATGATGATTGTAGTGTCCAATCGAAATTGATCACCACTTACCATCTTTTATATGTATTTACACTCTTGTGAGTAAACAGTATAAGTGTAAATAATATATTTTTACAAGTGTTATTTGGCGCATTTTTTTTTGTGCTTTCAGGTAATAAACTAGCAATTGTCTCACAATTCCGATTGTTGGCAAAAAAAAAGTAATAAGTAAATTTTAATAAGTAATATTATTATTTAGTTAATACAGCACTAGAGCCAAACACAACTTTTCAATATACTTATATTATTTGAAACAAACAAATTAAAATGGAAAACCTCTGTTGAATGATCAATGTGGGCGTGAGAGGATTGACTTTGGATTGGGTCAGGTCATCTCTTTGTGGCAGGAGTCATATGTAGAGATTAGGGCAGTTGATGAGGCTGGGTGATCCTACCCTTCTGCTGAGAATTCTGTTGCAAGCGTGTTCCTCAAGGCTCCGTCCTGGGACCAGTCCTTCTTCTAGTTTTTATTAACAACAATTTGCTCACTTGTTGTGTTACCAACTAACTAATCTCTCAATTGTGGATTGGCCAGATTGTAGCGTCTTGGAAACGAATTTGGATCACAAGTTGACTTCTTCAACGAACAGTTGTCTTCTTTCAGAAGGAAATCCTCTAACATTATCTTTGTTATGCCTGTTTTGTAGCTGATGTATATTTGTTTTGTTCCTAAATCTCTTTCATTCTTGTTATTCATTCATAGATTTATTTTTGTTTGTTGTTATTTTTCACGTAGAACTTAATATTGTCATCATAGATTATAGAGATATTGTTGTTGTTACTTTCAAAATCATATGCTTTTTCTGAAGTCCAAATTAATATTAAATATTTTTTGTTATTATCTGTACAATACTTTGTTAATGTTATTATCTGTTATTTTGTCACGTTGTTGTCTTGTTGTTATTAATTTTTGTTGCATTGCTGCTTTGTTTCATGGTCATTATGTAACTTATCTTGTTATTTTTTGTTGTTATCTTTTCATTCTGCTCATGTGCTTAAAACACACATATTTTGTAAATGGTGTATCCGTTGATATGAATAAATAAATAAATAAACCTTACTTCCTGCACAGGATCCTAAAATCTATCATTATTCGCTGACGACACCTCTCTTACGATTTCTAGCTTTTATTTTCTAAATTTAGAACAAATTAGTTTTTTGGAAGCAAACATGAAAATTTTATGGTTTGACGACAGCTTATTGAAAATACACAGACAAAGCACAACTCATTAACTACCGTTTATCGATTCGATCAAATAGTAGATTCAGTCTCCTTCTCGACGAAACCGAAGTTCACCCAACACCAAATGTTAGGTTCCTTGAATTGATTGTATATGAGAGACTTAGTTTTCATGACCATATTAAACACGTTGCAAAGAAACTTAGCCCTGGTATTTTCCTTTTGCGTAACCTTAAGAACAACGAAAATCTGGAGGTACTGCTGACTGGCGAATCAGATTCGCCTATTGGGTCTGATGATGATTGGAGTGCCCAATCGAAATCGATCACCACTTACCATCTTTTTTGTATATTTACCGTCTTGTGAGTAACAGTATAAGCGTAAATATATGTTTTAAGTGTTATAAGACGTTTCTTTTATTTACTTTCGGTAAATTTAATAACACGTACAGTGCTGATCAAAAAGTTATTTATAGATTGGTGTGAGGATATGAAAAAACTTACTTTCCCATAAAAAATACCCATTTTGTTGTACATATTGTGTTTATACATATTGTTGTATGCAGTATAAGTTTGATCTCTTGGAATTGGCACACGGGAGGGACTAAGGCTAAAGGTGTAGTGACGTCATTTCTCTAGTGGCTAATGTCTTCTCTTGAGGCGACACGATTACCGTAAAAAAACGAAGGGATTTCAGCGGCGTTCGTGGCATAGTTGGTAGCGCTTAGGATTGGTGTTCAGGAGGTCCCGGGTTCGAATCCCGCTGGCAGCACTAACTTTTTGTCAACGAATTTTTCATATCAGCAAGTTTGGTTGGTTAGGTTAGGTTATTACAGTTTAATTTTATAATACTAAATTTTAAAATTAATTTTATAATTAATTAAAAATTATAAGTAATCATTAATTAGATTTTTATCTTATATAGTTTTTATATTATCAGCAAGTCTGATTGGTTAGGTTATGTTATGACAGTTTAATTTTAAAAATTAAAAATTTATTTTATAATTTTAAAACGATATTTTATAATTAAAAAGTTGATTTTATAAAAAAAAAAAAAAAAATTATTTAATTTTTTCCAACTTAGCAGTTCTAGCGGCGAACGCTGACACTACAAAGTTATGTTAGCCTTAGTCCCTCCCGTGTGCCCCACCGTGATCTCTTAGATGTTTTGGTCATTATCAAGATTGATATAAGCTTTAACCATTTATCTAATAGAAATAATAAATAACTGTAGAATGTGGTGTTATTTTTTTATTAATAGCTACACTACCTCACCTGCATAGTTGATAGTGCACATGAATATTTTAGTAAGCAGGATACAAACTAGTTATTCAAAATTATCTATATTTTAGTAATTGCAGAAATTTATCATTATTTATAAGCGAAAAAATGGAATTGCAAACTGCCCAATAATTTTATTAATAATAAAACCATAAAAAATTCACATAAATTTGCTTTTAATTAGTGAATGATTCAAGTTATTGCTAATGGTAAACTTAAGTCATTAGGTTTCCAAAGACCTTTTCAAAAGCACAGGTGAAGTTTTTGTTAAAAAGATAAATGACTCAGTCGTTTCTGTCAGAGACAAGTGAACATTGCTAAGGCGTTCCTCCCACAAAAGATGCTCCTCTTGGAAAATGTTCAATCTTTTAAGAAGTAGCAGAAAACTATGTGACCTCGATACTTTAAACTGCAAACATTAATTTATTTATGAATAAAGTGTTTAGAACAGTAAAATTACATAAGAAAACACATAATTGAAATTGAATGTATGACATCATGGTTGAAGTTCCTTCCACCATGGTATGACATGGATATTTTTTTTGTCATTTGTTTCCTATTAGTTGAAAATTTCAACCCAAACCAAAATAACTTTTCTGTAGAATTTTAAAGCTGTGACCGCACCAAAATATGTTGTTACTACTGTTACCTCATTCTGTAGTTTATTACAACAAATACATGCACCAACATAAAGAAACGATAAAGAATATTTGGTTAGGGTACCTATTTTGTTTTTTAAGTATATAAGTTTGTATTCTATATTTTATGGAGAGTGTAATTGAAAGTATTTAGTGTCATGGGAATGGATTAAAAACAAACTAAACTTTATATGTGTTTTTACAGAAAAACTTGAGTGTCAATCGACTGCTGGTACAAAATTCTATATCCTCGGGGTAGGAAAGTACCGTAAAGAAGTAACATTGTTAAATAAATACTTGACTGAGTTTATGAAAAGTATACAATTAATAATAACTTTAAATCCTCAAAGGGTCCTTCAAATTTCAAATCTGAAATTTGAAAACGCCTATAGGACGAAGGGCTTTCACGAGATATCATCCAAACCCGCAAAAGGCCCATCTAGAAGACAAGAGCTTTAAATTGAGACTCAATATGCCCATAAAAATTAATATTTAGGTGTCAATTTGCTGAAAAATTTTTTTAATTATATAGATGATGTGTGTTATTTACTAACTAAAGGATGTTTTAATGAATTTTCTAGACAATATCGGAATTACGGTAAATGTGTGGCATTCTAAATAAGTGGATTGTAAACCTTAAAAATGTACTTTACAAAGGTATTTATACTAGTAGTTACTATTATGAAATGTGATTCAATGATCTGAATGTATGTAAATATGGTTTGAAGATATGAGTAGGGATGAAAAATGTATGGAACAACATATCATTTAGGCCTATACTTAGGAACTTGTTGAACAACTCCTGATATTTCACAAATTATAAATTAATTGGTTACAGAATGTTTCTGATCATTTAAACATATTCATTCGGATATGATAACTCTTGAGCAGACGTGTCCAGTGTTGTGCATGACTCACAGTTTTATCTTAAAACTACTCACCAATAAAGTGAAAAATACCTGTTAAGGTACAAAATATTGCATGTGGCACCCTTCTTTGTACTTAAGAATATTATTAATTTAAAAATGCATTTCACTGTAAAACAGTTTTTTTCAAATAAAGTCTGTTATTTATTTGCCTTTTATCAAGCAACCAAAATTTTTATTTTACAAATAAAAAAAATAAAGAGACTTGTATATAATAATTCAACAAGAAGGCTTTTTAAGCCCATGGGTACACTCAGAAGACGTATGCCTCAGTTTCACCTGGCACAGATAAATTGTCAACAAACATTTGCATGCATCACACTTCCCGACGTACACACCTTTCTATTAATTCTACTGTAACTATAGTATAGTATAGTATAGTACTGGTATAGTTTAGTACATGAAGTGGTATTGTTTGTTTTAAAAAACTTTAGGTACAAGCCTTTTTATCTAAATTAATTATATGGAATTAAATATTCCAATTGAATTAAAAATTAAAAATTTTTTTAGGCAAGGGTGGATAATTGCGATTCCTAATAAACAAACATAATCCTCTTAAAAATCTAGTCCGGCTCTTTATCGCTGAAATGTTGTATAACAATAACCTACTATGCGTATATAATTATGAGCGTTGACATTTTATTTTTTTATTTTAGAATAACTTCTTAAAGTATGAAGATTTCTTCTATTGTAAAATATAACACAATTTGGTCTAAGTATAACCAAGTATTGCATCACTATGATCCGTTGTGATAAAACATTAATCTAATTTGTACATTATCACCTAATCAAAACAAGCGAACTTTAAGGATATTTTAATTATTTGAGATAAGTAATAATACATAAAATAAACATGTGATTTACATCATTTAGCATGGTTTTAGATAAACTTATTTTCATATACTGATTGATTCCTGTCAATTTACCAGGTATGCTGATTATTTACACTGTAATGGATACATTTATGTTTTTAATATCCACCATGAAACCCAATTCGTGAGAAAATGTTATTTTCAGTGACGCGTTTACTGGTAAGTGTAATTTCTTTGAAACACAGATTAAAGGATATGGTTAAATTTGTGACCAGGAAAATTCTGACACAACAACTTTATATGTCAAGAAATGAATTAAAATATAAGACTTTCTTGATTTTAAGTTGTGTTTTTGTAATAAAAACTTAAGGATTTGTTACTTCTATAAAATAAATATTGAAACTGTATTTAATTTAGAGAGGTATTGAAAAAAATTATAATAGAATGTAAATTGCTTAATTTAAAATTTGCATAGTTAATATTATGAGATCATGGTTGAATACTGGTCTTGCCCATTTTAATATTCGAAGAAGATAATAACATTATCCACGCTAATATAGTATCTCTGCTTGAGCGCAAATTAAATATTACGTCATCGTGATTCATTATTTTTAACAACCATTATGTGAGTATTCAATTTGTTTACTAGATGGTTTCATAATAAAATAAAAGTACTAGATGAATTCTTATGTTAAAACGACTCAGCCCAGTAGACAGGCATTAACAATAGGCTGTAACTTTACTTCGGACTTTACCATTGTATTGCTTATCTGATTCAAACTTTGTCCGTACAGGTGTCAAAGTTGCGGTTCACTTTAGTATGTTTCCGCAAATAGGTAACGATGCTAACTATATAAATTTGACAAGGTGTTATCCTGAGATCTGATTCATCTAATTCCTCCCCTTATAGTATGTAGAGAAAGTATTGGTTTCTTTACAGTTATCGAGTTTTGGTTTTGGGTGGATTTGTCTTGGGTAATCCTGAACAGAAAGTGGGTTTCACAGTAATATCTGATTGTGTGTGTACGAACACGCGTGCGCTCGTGTGTGGATGTGAGCAGAGCTACAGACAAACACTGTCTTTCGATTTTAATCAAATTTGGTACGTGGGTAATCCATGGTATCACCAGATAGTTTTTATCTTTCCCTTTTTTCGAATTTACTTTTTTGCAATTGTCCCAATGAAGGCCATAAAGTATAAAAATTTGCATTTTAACAAAAAGCTTTTAAATAAAATTATGTTTGTTATGACCATTTTTGCTTAAAAAAATATACAACCCACTAAGCTGCTGTCAAAACTACGGTTCAAAAGATATTATAAAAATGGAATGGTGAAAAATATTATGGTTCATCCCACCTCTTGCCTATACGCGTCTTTAATAAGCTAACAATTATTAGAATAGTGAAATTCGCTAAAATGTTTAATATTGCTGATACCGTTTTTTCAAATACCTACGTTTTTATAATCAAATGTTACTAAACAAACCATGTGTCAATAATCTTAAAATACATTTTTACATTGTTAAAAACTTCTGAATTTTGATAGTTTGTGAAATATAGGTTATACATTACAAAAAAATGCCATGACACATAGATTACATATGTATGAATAAATAAACAATTAAAGTTAAATTTGTTGGTATTACTCTTTTCTGGATGTACTGTGAAATAATTTTTATTTTATCATTGTCATTTGAATTGGCACTATACCTGTCACTTTTTTTAGATAAGTAAAAGTTTTACGACATTTGATTTTTCCAATTGTTTTTCTAAATGTGTGTTTTTTTCTAACCACAAATCTTAACATTGTGGTAAACAGACCAGGCTATAGATTCAGTTATGATAATTATGTTAAAGATACGGTTGCCTCAACTTATGCGGCTTTAAGTAAACATCCTTATTGATTGGAATAACCATTATTGCGTTATTCTTTCTGCTAAGACTGTATTTCTACTAAAATTGTATTCGATTTGAATGTATAATATTCTTAAACTAAATTTTACAGCAATGGACCACATTATTAAGGACTGATTGTAAATAAGATTCATAGAGAATTAAAGGCATATTGCGGTTTATTAGGATTTTTTACATCTATGAACAATTCAGATATAAATCTCAGCCAATAAGATCCAGAGGGACACAGGAAAGCGTTTATGGGCCATCGACCCTCAAGAATCTTCATCCTTCGGCACTCTCGACAAGTAAAGTTTCTTCATTTCAAGATAACACCTTCATACGTATGTTTGTACTGTCTGTTTTATTATAATACGCTTTCCCCAATATTAAATACAATTATTTATTATTTTATAAATTCAATACAGCAATAACCAACACAACCTTTATATCCTTTGGTAGTGTATATAATATTATCTATACTATTTAATATATTATCGTCATTAATTTACTAACTTTGAAAACTATCAGTAAATATTAGGATAACACCAAAAAAAAAGCTAAAAATCAATTTTTTTGTTTAAGTTATCTCTAAAGATACGAGCAAAGGTTAACAATCATTCCTGTGCAGGCCAATGTAATATATTCATCATTAGGTAATTTTTATTAAACTCAAACTAAAGGTGTTATTTGGTTTTAGTTTGTTTTAATTGTGTGCCATCAGTAAAATCTCTCCATTCTGATTTCGTTGAGTTTTTAGAATTGCTCACACTCAATAATATTTTTATGTTGTTTGCTCTAGTAACATGTTATGATTTTAGTTAGCCATCAAAACGTATTTATTAACTGCTCATGACATTTTTTGTTTTTCATTGGATACAAACAATTGTTGTAAAGAAAATACTAAGATTGGTGTGTATAAAAGTATTTTGGTATTCTTATGTAGTTTGATTGATTTTATCTTCTTCTTATTTTTTTATTCAATAAAAGCATCCAAATTCTCATAACATTATCAAACCCTAAGTTGTATCTTCATCTTTATATTTAACTTACAAGACCTCGGAAAGAACGTTGAGAATATAAACAAATCTATTTAGTAGTTTTATATTATAACACGCTTCATAATTTTAAAAGCTTTAATAAAAATTTAAACAAAATTAAGTTAAATTAAAAGATTAAGTATATATTTGGGTTTAAATGCGCACCTAGTGGCTTCCCCATCTTAAATAATTGGCATTTACGGACCATTGGTCCCATCACTTTCCCAGCTGGACTCGTAATGATCTAACCTCATCTACGAATCAATCCAAAAACAAAATTTCAACTGACCGGTAACAGCTTTCTAGAGCAAACAAGATACATAAAGTTCATAAAAGAAATACACTGGCTAGCAAGAATGGGTATGAAAGGTTTTAGTTTAATTTAATTTATAGCTCCAAATTAAACATGAAGACATGTCACAGTTCCTTCGTCAATATTCATATTCTACCAATACAACAGTTTGGGTCATGTACATATTTATTGCTCGAGGAAACCTCTTGTTACCAAGGCAAGTAGATGTGTTGGTCTGTCGCCAACACTGATGGAAATCCAATATTATCTGGAGGTGACTTTTCAATATTTATCTCTTAAATACAAAATAATGGCAAGTGCGAGGGTTAATCGCACATAAAAACTACCCTATTAGTGGCACTGACGTGTATATTCATGGTGAGTTATTATAGCATTGAATTATGTAATATATTTAAGATTCAGTTTTTTTTTCCTTTGCATACTCAATGTATTTTACTGTTTACTATAATATTTATTTTGCTAGTTTTAATCTGACCTGATTAAATACGAAGCTTTAAAATAATCACACTTTTAAAAATCCTTACGAAGCTAACACTTGAACACTTAAATACTGGTTTGTAAAAAAAGATTTTATTATTTAGACGTTAAAAACATTAAACATCTTTTAAGACTGATTTCAATAATATAATTATAATTATTAGAAAGTTTTTTATCATTAATTTGTTTTATAGTTATCGTATTGTTTACCACGCAAATGTAAAATAGTAAATACTATTTATTATTGATGTAATATCCGCTTTTTCTTTGAAGGTAGGTACATCAAATCTAACATTACAACTAGATGAATATAAATTAAATTACCTGTTGATTTTAAATTTACTTTCTTATATATAGTCGAATAATGCAAATTTCAGTAATGATTTTGAATCATATTTTTTTATATATTTACAACGCAAGCTTGTTCTTTTTATCACAGGTATTAAATCTAAAACTTAAAAACAACAAACAAATATTAATTGAAATGTTGATAAAAGTCAAATAAGTTTAATCAGTTTCGTTACGAATACGGCAACATCAAACAAGAGGGGGGTGGGGGTTAAACATTTACATCAAAAGATCAATCTTCTTTTCATCTTGGAAGGGGGAATTATGAGAAAATGATACGAACCTGCTTCCGATCATTTGATTCGTGATTTGGATCTTCAATAAAATTTCCCTCTCATACTTTAATTCTAAAACAAATCCTATTTCAATTTTAAAACACTGCTATTTTTAAGACTTTAAGACTTTATATTTATTAAAAATGGTTAAACAGTTAGGTATATGTTAGGTGGTTTTAAGTTAGTAATCTTAAAATAAACCAAATAAAACCAAATTAATTTTACAATCAGCTAAATCAGCTATACAAGTATCTGAAAACTCGTAGGCAATTATTTTATGCAAAATCAGTGCAAAAGACTCCCTTACTACCTCAGTAGTAACTTAGTACCTTTCTTAGTAGGTTTAGAGTTTATTCTCAGCGTAATTTACTAGAGTTACAACTAAGAGTAGAAAAAACTACATACTATGTTGTAAAAGCGTAATAGGACATTTGATTTATAATACTATTAATTTACTACAAAGTACAATCTACAATGTTACATAAAATTTAATAAATCGTGATTTCAAACAACTAAGTTTATCTTTAACCAGGGAATTTTTGTAATATTATCACAAATGTGACTAACATGACAAAATTGTAGTCATAGCATTATTTGCTAAGTAATTTTATACATTGTCGTAAATGAACTATGACCTAAAGTTGAGGCATTCGGGCCCAAAATAACGTTCAAGCTAGAGATGAGGCCAAAAACCTCAAGCGAGAAAGGTTAAGGAAATCAAACCCCTCAAGACTAAGCAGTATTTTCCTAAGTTTTTAAAATATCAATTCGATGTAGGATTAAAATTCATTTTTAAATTAGTTTAGGATAAAAAAAAATCCGGTTACCTGCTAATTTACTTTTTAATCATTTGATAAGTAACCTATATGGTAACGAAAATTCTTTAAAATGCATTTATTTTTATAATCAACATAATTAACCCCTCTGGTTGGGGGTAGAAGAGTTTTTTTACTGCATTTGTTTATGTTGTTTGGACGCCTTTATGCTCATTAGATTCTTCAGAATTATAAAACTATTAACTCTACTTTATAAGGGTTAGATAGTACGGGAAACCTTTAGCCAAATAACTCCGGAAATTAGAAACAGGCAGTTTCCGACAATTTCCGCTTATTGGTTTCGTGACTCGGTAGTCGAAGTAAAGTTTTGTTTCTACTCTTAGATAAATACATACCCCGAACGAAATTACCTTCAAAATAACTGAATAAGTATTTTAATATTTTTTTTTTACTTTTGATTTGAAAAATGTCTTCCTCATCATAAAACTGTCAAAACGCTTGTACACAAATCATACACAAACAAAGTAAGTTTGTTCAAATATTTTGTTTGGTTTAAGTGTTTTAAGGTAGTAGTAATATAGCTCTTTTTTAATTTGTTTTACAACAGCAATGTGTATAAATTATACATAGGTGGGGTTTTCTCATTCGTAAAGATTATTGTATTAGACGTGTTTATCATTGTATAGCTGTCACCTTCAAATGTGAAGGTCGCTGGTTTTAATTCAAATAGGGACCAAAATGTCATTTATCATTAATCTAACAACCAATGGTGCTATCTATAAAAAAATTCAACGTGATGGGTTAACATTACAATGAAAATAAATAGGTTAAATTAATTATTGTATATACCTAATTACTGTCTTAAACATACATAATTTTTGAAAAATAAAATATAATTTTGCATTATTAGTTTTACCTTTGAATTAAGTTTTGAATCCTATTATAGTGCAAATTTTCCCACGGGTACCCACTAATATATTTACTTCATTTGTAGTAAAACTACGGGGTGTATAGAAATAAAAACCGTAAGTAATTTTCCTGTCCTGGACTAATCATTTATCCACGAACACAGCTAAACAAGAATGTTTTATTTTGAAAGTCAACTAAAAGAGTTGTTCACTCAAACTGTAAAATAACCGAGTCGTCAAACCCAGTAAAAATCAATCGAGTGAATTAATCAGCTGATCAAACAAAGTGAACGCGCGTTTATTTTGTTAGTGACGTTAACAGATGACAGAGTTTAGCTCAACTCAATCCTGAGTAAGTTTGATATTTTGTTGAACATGTAATAATGCTTCGAAATATTATCCAAAGTGCCAATTTACCAGTGATTTAGTATTTAAATATAATACCTTAATTGAAGACTTATTATTGGAGGTGAATACGGCAACTAACCATTTTCAATGTCATTCAAATTAAGCTTAGTATTTAATAGCCAATTTGTAATACACATCATTACTTGTAATAAGATTGATGATTATTAACTTTGTTGTTCATAATTTTCCAAAAGGAGTTAATCAATGTAAAAATAGTGTTCGTATTTCTGATAACAATGTTGTGGATGGCACACTTTTACACTAATATAGGATCTATTTGGTTTAAGAATTAGTTATAACAAATAAATCAGTAAATTGAAAAAATACCATATTTTATACTATTGTATTAGAAAATATTCGTCATCTGTTTATTTGTTATTGTTGCAACGGAAACTTATATGATGTATTTTTGTGTTAATTAATAAAGTTTTAATAAAATGTGGTTTACCTTAAAACACGTTTAAAAATGTTAAAGGAAAATAAAATTATAAAAAGCGTTTTTAAGATAATAATAATGAATCTCTATTCAGTTTTAAGAAAACTTTCCATTTAGGGTACGGTATACATATATTTTACACATATATACATTTTTATATACATTTATATGTCCGTTAGCAAGATGATATCATAACAAAAATGATCCCATTTTGATGATACTGTGTTTATACGTGTAAAACTACTATTTTCGAATGGGTTTATGAACCAGCGTGATTGGATTATGCGAACGGGGGTTTATAGATGTAGGTAAAATTGAAAAAGATTAGTAGAGAAAACAATAATAATCCAAATCCATAGTTATAATGAATTAAGTTTTATAGAGTTTTGTTTTAAACTTTATGTAAATGGTTAGCTCAATTAAATCTAATGCATGAAACAGAATACAATTTTAAACGAGCAGATTCAAGCGGAAAAGTCTGAATAGAAGTCTACACATATAAATATAAGCTGGAACATTTAATCTTGGAAAATCTCTGTAACATGCGGCCTATCTTTGGAAGGTTTTAGTTCTTGATTGAAAAATTTAAAACTTCACATATCTTGCCTGAAATATTATTTTATTGTTGCAATTCCGAATATATAGATTATTTTTTTTAGGTTTTTGGGAAAGTTGTTTCAGTTAAACCTGTCAGGGTTAAATCCATTATTAATTTTTCACACCAATCTTATCGTTGACTTTTATTATGTATCTACTGAACCTTAATTATTCAGTCCTCCTTGAATGATTGCTTTGCTGAATACGTTCCGCGCACAGGCTCCGATGGCCCATAAGGACAGAGAAATTCAAGGTAAAAAAGACCACCAGCCTATTATAAAAATGTAATTAACTAATAAATTAAAAATTAATAAAAATTATTGTGTCGTTTAAATACACGCACCATTTCCAAATGCTTATACTTGGTCTCTCAATAACAGTTTTAAAGGAGTCATTGTGTATATTTTATATCAATTGATTCTTAGCTTAGAATTGTTATTACATGGTAGGCTTGGACATTTTAATAACAAGACAAAACTCAATAGATTTACACTTAACTAACCAACCAAGTGCATAGCTTAAAAAAACACATCAAACTAGAAAAATACTTGCATCGCGTCCATGTTGTTCTACAACGTTATGATTAATAATAAGAGCAAATCATTACGTTATTTCATAAGAAAACAAAGTTACACCAGATTGTCGCCTCGTGTTTCGTCTACAAACAAGTCCTGCTGTCCTGATCCGATTATATGATTGGTCCGTGTTTTCTCTCTGACAAATATTTTAGCCAATCTGGACACTCCTATGTGAAGTTATTTATACAAAAACAATTTTACAAATCAATCAAAGTAAGGACAACTAATAATCTTAGCGTTGAATGTACTGTACAATACCTTAAAGTTCATTAACTAAAACCGTTAAGTTTTCTTAAAATTCGTGTGCTTGGGTTTGAAAATTATCTAAATATGGAACTCGTATGTATGCAAGCTATTCAGATTTAGTATAATATCAAGTAATAGTTTGGAAATAAAACTTTTTCAATATGTGTATGTAGTATCTTAAAATAAAGGATGTTTAACAGATTTGTTCATAGGTTACTTAATTCATATAAAACAACGAAACAATTCCTCTTGTGTCTAGTAGTACTTATAGTAATGTTACACGCTCAGACAATTCAGTTCCATAAATTGTGCTAACAAAGCCACAACAGAAATACATTTCCTCGTAGAAAAAAATAATTGTAATTAATTCACCATTTATTCAACCACAAAGTAAAATATACACACGATTAAAATATATATAGCTGCTACATTCCCTAGTGCGGTTTATGTGGTTAGTGATACTATTGACAAAGTACGATTTACATGTTCTTTGTGTTTTGTGGAAATAAATACAGCTTAAATGAATATCTTATCTTTACAGTCAATTTTAATACAATCCAGACAACAAATATTTAACATTCTAATGAAAATAAGTCGTAAACGGTAACAGGACTTTCAAAAAGATAAACACATTTTAAAGATATCTTGTACATCTATCTCTGTTTGTTATAATCACCAAGCATATAATTGTATACGTTCAAATTAAATAGTAATATTATTATGCTAAAGAATTTGTATCATCTTACAAAGTAACCTAACGTACATTTGTTGGTTACATTGGCGATGAGACAATTGTTTAAAGCTATGTATTATTAAATACTTTAAAGAATCTTCACAATAAAGTAAATTATGAAATTAATCTGTCAATTAAGGAGTAAATAATTTTACTGATCTGAAGTCGGTCATCTACTTGAAACCCAAAACATAAGCTCAAATTGTCATTTTTCTCGACACAGATTTACATCTCGACGCTGTATTTAGTGTACCCATAGAAGACTTTTTACAGTATTGAGTTTGAATAAACCAAATGAAGACTGAGTATGTGGT
>NW_026542595.1:165095435-165129238 GCF_028750875.1 Macrosteles quadrilineatus | reverse complement strand
ACAGAACAGCTTAGTATACAGGGTGTCCTGTAACTCTCTGGACACATGTATATAGCGTTATTGCTTAGGTCAAGACAAACACCTTTACCATAGGAACATGGGTCTGCAGCAGAGAGAACAGGTTCTGCGGTGCATAGTTTACCGACTGTCGGTATTTATGTGTTTTTTACTAAAACATTAATTACTCCTAAACGGTTTGGAATACAGCGTTGGGATTTTGCAAAAGTGTTTATCTTATTAAGACTTATCTTTGTTTAAAATTATACTAAAAAATCATAAACCGTGCAAAAATGGCAGTACTTTAAAATATTTTATGCCAAATTTCATGAAAACCGTTATATAACGAAAAAATTGCAAGTTACAAAAGATTTAGTAAATTTTATGTAGTTTTGAATGATACCTTATTTGTTAAGAACGGATAAATATTAACAGAGAAATGCCTTCTTTTCCAAATGCATTACAACTATTTCTTCATTTAATATTTTAATTCCTTATTAATTACCTATTTTGTAGTTCAAAACAAAAGTATATATACAGATTGCGGCAAAAAACCCGATCCATTTCCTGCAGAGTACTGTTCAGCGACAGGTCGTCTGAGAGTGGTGGGAGTAGGCTTGGTGGAAAGCCTACACAATGCCATTTTTTGTAGTCATAGAGCAGTAGTCGCCTGAGCTACGTACGATTGTTATGGAGTCGTTATTAAAAAGTATTGAATTCATTCATTGCAACTCAGCGGCAGTTTCATTCATTATTTCAATTTTTAATTAAGGCGACATGGAGAAGTTCCGTTGCGTATCACAATAATGTGGTGGGTTACTAACTTTAGAACAACGGCTTCTGCGTTAAAAAGGAAGCGGAACGGCCGTACAAAGTCAGATCGGACACCAGACAACTAACATTCTATAGAGTTCGTGCTGCTGTGGAAAACAGTCCTCGTAGGCCCGCCTGAAAACGAGCGAATGCCTTGAACATGTCTGACTGCTCAGTTACACGAATTTTGAGGCTGATTTTCATCACTACATATTATTAGAATAATAATCTGTTTAATTTTGTTATCCATATAGATAATCACGACAGAACCTCTCGACCTAATAGAATAAAAGCACAGAACTACCACTGAGTTGCAATAACTGATTCATTACTTTTTTAAAACGACTATAAAAAAACCGCATGTTGCTCATACAACCATTGCTCTATGACTAAAAAAAATGGCATTGTATACGCTATCCAACGAGCCTACTCCCACCATCCTCAGGCGGCCTGTCGCTGAACAGTGCGCTGAAGAAAATAGATCGATTTTTTGCCGCACCCTGTATAACAACTTTTTTTTAATGTTTAGTAATTTTTTAAATTAAATTTTAGCCTAGTATGAAGATATTATGTTTATTTGTCATTACATAACTTCGTAGGATAATATTTAAAGAGTTTTAGCTCGTCTTTGAATGTGATGGCCATTCCTTTAAAAATCTAATTTTTAAATTGATAAAATGTTATTGTTCTTTTAAATGTATAATTGACCCTTCAATCTCAATACTAAATTGAAATTCGACCACTGAAAACTGACTAAGCAAGTTTAGGTGTAAATTAATCAGGCAATGAGGTTGGTTTTAAACTTTCACCTGTTGTTAAACGAATTGTGGAACAATACGTAGAAGAATTATGGGACAAGTTTTAACAATGGTTTGTTATGCTGCTTTAAATTCACTCTAGACTTGAACTGTACTGTAATTTGATATTTCTTTGTAGGTTAAATATACATAAATTAATTATCGTTTCTGCATTAGATCATTTTATCTTACATAATACATTAAAGTGAATCTTTTACATTCTAAAAACTGAATAGAAAATCTTAGTTTAAAAACGGTCGTAGGTAAAAACAATATAGACTACCCAAATCAAAATCACCAGATATGTTAGAAAAGATATTAAAACTAAATATTTTGTTAAATAACAACTAAAATAAATTAATTAGTGTATATTCTACCTGTAAATAAAGTTTCGTAATTGCTTATTTTATAGGTTACTTAAAACATATAACAAATTACAAAATATTACTTCTTTGACATGTGTTACGTATAGTAATGTTTCAAGCTATTGAGACAATTTGGTGCCACAAACCGTGCTTAAAAAGCCACAGCTGAAATTAATTTTCCCATCGGAGGAATTAATTGTATTTGGATCGCGCTTATTTCGACCACAACTTAAAATCTATCACTGATACAATCGCCAGTTCTGCTCTTGTGGTTAGTGGTACTATTGACAATGTAAGGACAATTTACATGTTCAGTGTTCTTTATTAAAATATACAAGTAAACTGTATGACTTATATTTACAGCCAATTTTAGTATATTTCAGACTACTAAAACTAAAAATTCTAGTGAAAACACAATGGAACACGTTATATAATATTTTAAGGAATAAGCCGATTTTTAGATAAACATTTTTTCCTCGGTTGGTTATATTTATTAAACGTAAGGATCATGTCAAAAATGAAATATTACTTCATTTTAATATTTAATTAATTATTAACAAAAGTAAGCTAACGTGAAAATTGTTGATAAAGTTACTCTCGTTTTATGGGTTACGACACAAATGTTTAAAGTTATTTAGATGCAAATATATTCACAATGAAGGTAGGTTATGAAAAGAAAACCCTAAAGATATGCCGTTGAGTACTAGGTATACGTAATATTATGGATTTCGTGATAAAACATTACCTGAGTTGTAGAGTAGTGGTGCTCTGTTACTGGTCCAAAGAAGGTTATCTACGTCAAAGCCGAAATATCAATTTCGGTTGTCAGAAAAATGGCCTAGTTTTACAAAAGTGTGGCTCTGTGTTAAAGTTATAGGCAAATAAATCATTATAAAAACTCGTTTAACATTTTGTATACTGTGTGGTATAAATAAATTACATGAGAGCATAGTTTATAGGAATTTATCAGTGGAAAATGTGTACCGAATAATGATTTCCCCAAAATACGCAGTTTTGCCCGATTTTTACAACAGAAACTCAAAAATTGCCATGAAGCTTTCCAAACATGTATTTGGTTGTAAAAATGTTATTTTCAAGTGACCATACAGTACACAATATTTTTAACACATATTTTAATTTTATTTCGTGTGCTCAGTTATATCCCTACCAGCTTGTCATTGGTCTATTTGTTAATGTATTTACTTGTTTTAAATCGCTCTATAAATAAAAACATATGCATAGCAACACGCTAACATAATGTCATGATTTCCATAAAAGTTACAAAGATAATGTATTCCTTTTCAAAATTGTGTCTATAAATTGTTTTTAATATTCAATGGAAAAACATATTACTTTAAGATTTTTAAAAAGTTGGAATGGGAAGATATTTACGAAAACCATTAATTGTTTATTGCTTACAGTATATTTAGGAGTCAAACGTGAAAAAAACGTTATATTTTATTACCACGTTTTCATAAAACGAGACGAAATAAATAAACGTCCACTGAATAAACATGTCAACAAGTATTAGTGACGTAAGATTCCCTTGAGCTTAGGGACTACGCTCTTGCCTTACTTCATAAACTCAGATTTTGACGGAAACATTATCTCGTAATAAAGTAGAGTGATTGTATATAAATTGCACCACCCTATTTTAAATATACATTATGTCCCATGAAGGGGTTTAAACGTTTAATTTTATATTTCTTGCTCGTTTATGCTCCGAACATTTTGAAACTTTACACAATATACAATGTCGGTTTTAAAAATATTCTGGGGAACATTCAGCTCCCTACCTCTTCTAAACACCAAAGTGGTGACATATTGGAAAATAAAACTTTAAACTCATTGAAGATAGTTTTTTTGGTTTTGTACAGTATTTATTTTATCACATCCTAGAAAAATTAGGATTTTTATCAAGAAATTAGAACAAAGCCTAATTAAAAACCTAAACGAAAAATAAACATTTATTCAAACTGTGAGCCATCACTATTTAATAAATAATAATAAATAAATAAATTTAATATAATTAGTTAAAGAAAATAATCATTATGCCACCATTTTGTTCTCTTCGTGGGACACACTGTATATCAAATGTAGGTTAACATTTTTACCAACAGCTTTCCCAAGTACTTTCTAACATCCTGGTAAACAGAAGGAACTCTAGATTCAGTTATGATAATTGAATTCAAGAAGCATTTGCCTCAACTTCCACCGCTTGCGGTTATTTCATTGGGTGTTTTTTTTCCATTGCATACCTTTAGTGATTCAAACACCTGCCTTTTTTCCTTTAATTATAGGCGTAGCTATATATTTAGTATGGTATATGTAGCTTAATGACATGTTTAACGCAATTTAATCTGCATTGTTATATGTCCCTTTCTTGTACCGATTCTCACACACCTCTATTAAAGGATTAAATTAAATTAATGTTAACTTTCCCACAAAAGAATGAAGCCTGTAAACGACATAAGTATCACTGACGGACAACTAATCAACAATTTTTCTCAACAAGTGATCTTGTGTCAATAAGCATGATGAGACTATTAAGATATTAATATTTAAAAAAAAACTACATGTCACTGGGTGTTACAATAACACAACATTAGCGTGTAATATTACAAGGAAAAATAATACCTTCATTTGATCTACCTTTCAGGGACATTATTCTACCTAAATATTAAAAGAACCTTTTTATGCGACAAATCCTGCAACATTAGCTATTTATAAATAGAAAGATAGATACTTTGTTTGAAAACGACTAGTTTGTAAACATGTTTTAAGTAAATGTATGTTATTGATGCCATTGCATGTGTCCATTAAATTTGTGTGATTTTGATGTATTGATCTCAGCCATGGTAAACTGTTGTCTTAATGGCTGCTTCTTTTTTTCGTAACACAACAGTGTACAGGCAAAATTAATTATGATATTGCTATCAAGTATAAAATACCTCGATATACAGATAACATGTAAAATTATATGATGACAATTTTGCAAGTAAATGACTTATAATTTATAGAATATTACACGTGCTATTATTATTATTTTTTTTAGGTTTGAAAAATTCAAAGGTTTACAAAGAAACTCATCAGTAACCATGATGCAATGTAACGGACATATAAGATAATTATGTCTGATTGTATTTTACTTGTGTGTCTTAGTTGTTTATTAACGTTTATAAGAGTAAAATACGTCAGGTACTTGGTGCAAGCGGCGATTCTGGATTGCTTTGTATCCAAGATAAAGTTCTAAAGTGAGTAACAGCAACGCAACACACCCCTTGGGAAATTAACGAGTCTCAATATCTCTTTGGAGATTTTCTTAAGAAATAAAAACATTTTGATTTAAATATTGTGACAGAAATTATTTATACAAGCTTTGCGTATATTATTAGGCCTTTACATCCTAAGCAGTTTTTATAGTTTGGAAAGTTTTGGCCAATTTTATGAGCCACCTGATTTTATTTAAATGTTTAAGAAAAATATCTTATAGCTTTATAAATCGAACTAATACCCTGTAGCATAACTAAAGCAGGTGGTAAGCTAAGCCCATGGGTACAAGGGCTTTTCCTAAGAAGACGAATGGCTATGTTTTATCTGACAGAGACAAATATTCAGTAAACATTTACGTTCCAGTAAGCTGAAAACAGTTCCGTAAAATTTATAGAACGACAACCTGTAGTGGAATCATCCCTTAGCAATTATAAAGTGCCCCTGAATTCCAGGTAAAATGTATATTTTCAGGGGCACTCCCTTCAGCTAGTATCCATATATTACTATCTTTAGTTATCAATGTAATATGTTTTTAGCTGATTCCAATATAGGGAATAAGCTATTACCGTGGTACTCGTGGTAAGACCTGGACCCGGGACCGATTTACTTTTTCCTTTTTAGATCCCTAGAGACCAATAACACCATCCATTCAAATTCAGTTAGCGCGATAACTCGAGTGAAAATCATCCGATTTTGATGAAATCTGGTACAAACGTGTAAACCTAAGAGGGGTTTATGGGGGGTTTTATAGTGCAAAAATTGGTTTTTCCCATTTTTGACCCTAATAAATTACGATTTAGCATTTTCTTTCCTAACCATTTTGTAGAGCTTCAAAAAAACAAATAATTCAGTATTATTGAAGCGTTATTATGCGCCTAATGGTGACGGAGAAAATTCTCAAAAACTGTACATTTTAAATTCCCAAGTTATTCTTTTGGTAATTAAGTAAACTGTTGTAGTTTGCATGTTTATGATCATATTTTGATCAAATTTGGAAAATGCATTCATATTATACTAAAGTATTAATATTTTCCAAAAAATGATTTTTACCCTCCCTGTTGCAGCAAACCTAAATACTCGTTAAACTAATTCTATTTAAATAGAGAATAAATGTGATATTTTTTATAGGAGACATTTTGGTGTTAATCCAATCAGGCAAATTGAAATTCACTTAGTCTGCAGGTTTGCTGTGGCGGGGGTATTATTTGTAAGTGTTAGTTATTTTTTTACATTTCTGTAGTGTAATATAATTAGGGTTTCACTTATAAGAAGTAAACTTGAGATATTTATAGCTCACGTCTCTGTAAACTTATTGTTAGTATATATTATGTTCCTGTACTGGGGGAAGAGTGGACCTTTGGTCTAACTCAGGGCAGGTTAAAAAAGAAATTATCAATTTGCCCCTTATTGTTACGAGTATAGATTAACATTAAACAAAAGACCTCCTACGAATTTAAGGTGAACATAAAATCTTACCTTTCAAGTAAATGAAAGGAATTTGAAGGGGAAATACCTTAACAACTTTACTGGTTGCTAATTAGTTATAAGTTAAGAGCTCTTTTGAAAATCAAAGGTTAGCTTGATCGATCCTTATCAAAGGCAGCAGGTTTTCGATGGTTCGAAAATGTTCATGGGCTTTCAAGAATAATGACAAATGAATCAGCTAATCTTAGTCCGTAAAAACTTTAAGTATATTATCTAATTTCATATTACACTAATCCTTGAAATTCTACACTTTTTGTCTGGCCATTCTATTGTAAATTTTCCTTGTGAAGATTTCATTACCATCTTTGAAACGTGATTACTATCTTGTAAACAAACAGTTTAATGCATGTTTCAAGTGGTATTAGACTTGTTCCATTAATATATGTAATTACTATCCAAACTTTCAGTCAAACACATACAGTTCAGTATGTACATTTTTCAAGTAAATTTAATGCAGTAGAACAAAAATGGTTTGTAAAAATGTCCCAGAGCTTCTCTGGTATTGTTGCACAATCCAGTTAACAAACTGCTGCAAGTTTAAACCAGGTCTATTGTTCACTTGCGGTAAACTGTCTACTCTTTTAATAACTATTTTATTGTTAAGGGTCTTTTAATTACTACCTTTTATACCCCAGAAAATATTTTTTTCACATACACTATTATGTATTGCTGCATAACCTTTGTAGGTTATTAAAACACGTATTTTTAATTACTTTATGGTTCAAGCTAGCTAAACCTTTTACAGGATAGTAGTAGCTCTTTAAATGTATAGTATAGTGTTTACGACTTTTGAAAGTTTCACTTTTGATGTTGTATTTTGAGAGGATAATCTAAAGAACATAGTATGATACACTGCGGATAATTATTGCACTTATAATAATGTCTCGCTTATGACAATGCCTCTAAGTCTTATTATGTTGCTCAGGTATACTGTGTGTTATAAACTGGTACTAATGTTAGCATAAAATATGTAAGACATCGTAATCAAAAAATGTAAAACAAAAAACTTAATTTATGTGTTAGACTACTTGTTTAATGGGAAAAAGGGTTAATCAAATACCCTTTGATATTATTTTCATATTCAGTCAGTGTCATCTTTTAGGTAAATGGGCATGTAAATTGTTTTGAACCTAAACTAATGAAATATAAATGGATGATTCAACTTGGTTGCACTCAAGCATGTAGGGATACATTCTTCTCATTGTGTCATATAGGTAAGGATGTTAAGTTTGATCTAGTAAGGTTATATACACTAATTGCCCCAACATGTATGTATAAAATCAATTGATGTAGTTATATAGCAAAAAAAAAAAAAAAATAATAACCGATCAAAGAAGGAAGAGCTTAATATAATCATGCAAAACGTCCTAGATAATATTGAGGGTTTCTGACATGAAATTTTTAAGACAACACGTCTGAAAACCCTTGCTATTCTCTCTGGACGCTGAGATTCAGCAAGTCTGAAATCCAATTTGAGGTCCGGCTCTGTAACACAATCACTGCCAATCCCCGTCATTGCTAAACCTATTTTCGAGTTTAGCCTTTAACGTTTATCAGGATACTTTTGTTTGTTTTTACTTTTTACTTTTGTTGTCAGGATACAGTTGTTTTTCAACTGTGGAACTAAAATTAATAGCTTACGTGTAAGAGAGCAGTTATGAACTCAAAAAATAAAATTTAATGTTGTTTTGATTAGGCATTTAGAATGTTATTATATTATTTAATTATATGTTATTTAATTATTTTAAATATGAAGGGGGTGTTGTGACCCATCATTTCGAACTACTTTTTTAAGCTGAAGACAATGCCGCAATCCATTTTTTGTTATCAAGTTTTATTTATGAAATATTGAAATTTTTTTGTTAAAAATGTCAATATTTCAAAATCAAAAAATGAAAATGAAAAACGGATCATGGAATTAAGTTCAGCTTAAAAAAGTAGTTCGAAATGATGGGTCACAACGCCCCCTTCATATTTAAAATAATTTATCACATTTCAAAATGGCGGATCCAAGATGGCGGCCGAAAAAAATACATCAGTCATAACCAAGTGAAAATAGGTCGACAATTACTGGTAGTGTATACTTATCTTTATCTAGCACTATTTTGAGATTATGGTCTTAGTTTGTAAATGCACAATGTTAAAATGGGCTAAAAATAAAGTTTTAAAAAGCCCTCATAACTTTAGAATGAATCAAGATTTTTTTAAACGGTTTGCGGCATTGTAATCAGGGTAAAAATTTAGTTCGAAATATTGGGTCACAACCCCACCTTTACATTTGAAAAATAAATTTTGCATCCAATATGGCGGATCCAAGATGGCGGCCGGAAATATCCACCTTGTCAAAATGAAGTACTTACTACCCAACAATGTTTGGAAGTGGTCTGGGATTGATATTTGAAAAAATGTAGAAAAAAGTTGGGGGGGGGACAATTAAAACTCACCCTGTATGAGTTTTGTTGGGTACATGGGCATCAGTGCCACAAAGTTTAAGATTTAAATTTTTAAATAAAGTTTACATATTTGTTACAAATCCTCATTTCATTGAAGTAATTCACACATTTGAAAATCTGTGAAATAGATTTAGCGAAAAATTAACTATCTCGGCGTAAACTAATCTAATTAGTACTTTATTTCCTGGAGACCATGATACTATATTACAAAAAATATGCATTTTATATCACTTAAATATTCACACATAGATCGAATTGCGCGTATGGCGTAATGGGGTTATATAGTTTACGTGAGTCTGCCTTACTGCAGACATTGTATACTAACAGGGCTAGAGATATACTAAGCTGTGACTTTGATAACATAACTATGTTTAATTTTAGGATTTTAATAGTCATTTATGTAGATAGTTTATTGGCATTGTGTTGTTACAACAAATTTGCATCAATCTGTAATTTGATGTTAATGAGAGGGGTCATTCTCGGGGTTTTTTTAATTAAAAATGTTATAAAAAATATTTTGGTATTTTTAATTACTAAATAACAACATATTTCTAAAATACTACAACGAATCCATAAAAAAAATGTGTTATTTTGAATTTATGTTTGTTGAAGGACAGTATTTGGTAGAATTGAAGCTCAGATAAACCCAACCTCTCTTCAACTAATTATCTTAGTGTGCATTGAGCAAACAAATACTTTGAAATTCATCCCTCCAATTTTTCCGTAATCTTTTCGTTTGGAATACATAGTGTATTTATAGTAGTTGTTACATTAAACGACTGAATAATAATAACATTTTGACAAGAGCTTATAAAATAGTTATTGTTATGCTGCCTGGTCAACTTTGTAAACCATTTAAATTTTTGACAGTACTAGTCTACAAGAAAATAAATTAAAAATTTGTTTTTTAAATTAAAATTATACATTCAACTAAGCTATTATAATTCTTACTATCTTCCTATTCAGAATTTATTTAGTTTACTTAAGCCAGATTAAGATTTTACAAAAACAAAATAGTTTCGATGAGGAACTAAATCTTTGAAACTATTTCACTCAATCATTCAATTTTAAACATTACCGATATCAGTTTGCTTTAGGTTTTTATTTACTTAAAATTATTAAAAATTCCAAGCAAAACTGGAAGTATATAAATTTTACTTTTGAGTTTGAAATTTTCATTGTATAGTTATTTACAAAATATGGCAGCTGTGCATTTTCTTTATTATACATGATTTATGAGTAAGCTAAATCTAATCAACATCTTATAAATTCTTTAGAGAATTCAACTAAAATCGTAGGGCTAAGAAATACATTTTCATAAGTTAATTATTTAAAACAAATTCAATAACTTTTTTATAATTTTGTTGCTATAGTAAAGACACAAAATAATCATTTTGTGTCTATAAAACATATTGGCTGTCGAAACTATAATTGCAAACGTAACGCATGATTAAAGACGTTTACCAAAGTGAATTTTTAATTATAATGTTACAAGGACAAATATGGAAACTAAATGTAAGGTATTCTTTATGATTCATTACATGTTTAACACCTACAAGGATGCAAAGGGTTTGGATTGCTTTTCCTTAAAAGCGTTAAATCTCACGTTGATTTTAATTTTAAAAATGCCTCTGGCGTTGGAAAACATATTCTGTACACAATTTAACTATCTAGTAACCCTTACATCTCTTAACCTTTTTTTATCCAGTTAAACGGTGCACTTACTGAAGGTACATGAGAAGAACGTATTATCAAGTATATAGAAAGAGACTTATTTCCCCTGAGCTTAGGGACTATGCTGTTGTCTCCTTCATAAACTTGGATTTTGACGGGAACAAAATCTCGTAATATAAGCTTCTCACGGGAATATAACCTTATTCCAATACCATTATCGACTAAAACCCTGTTTTTCTACGTTTACCTAGAGGGACCTTACGGTGTAAATATCAAATACCTATTACATGCAACCAAACAATATACTGTTTATATTAATTGAAAAACAATATTTATGCACATTTATATGTGTGTAAACAACTTACAATCGTGTTACAACAGTTAAAAACTGTAAGATAACTATTTGCAAAATCTAACTAGGGATATTTTATTAGTATTTAGAGTGTATTGAAACTTATGAACATCTTTCCATTGATCAACAATACACAAAGCATTATACATGGAGGTATTGTGAAAATGTTAAAACAGTTGTTTTACTGAATTTATGGTGCGATGTTTAAAAAGGTATACAACTCCTACAACCGCATTAGCAGACAAATTTGTTGTGACAATATGTTTAACTACTAGTGATATATAAATAGCACAATGGACAATCATATTGACCATAACATGAGATAGGAAAATAATATTATTGCAAAAAACATTGTACAGCGTTATTCAACGTGTTTGTATCACATAATATATGTAATAGCATGGATATTTGTTGGTGAAAATGACTGTTTTATAGCTACAGTCCTTTGAAGTCAGAAAAATAGGTTGTGACCCATGAATTAATTAACGCCATAATAACATTTTCTTAACCTTACTGCCTAAGTGATTAAACTCGTCGTGCCCCTAAGGTTAAACTCGTTGTTTGATAAAAAGGTGACATTTTATACGAAAGACGGACCATTGTAGGGGTAGGAATGTTTACAACAATAACTAGAGAAATTAACAAATATACCGCACTTTCATTTTTAATTTGATTCCTCTCGACATATATCCTTATCTATAATTACAAATATTAATTTGATAAAATAGTAAATTTTATCTAAGTTTAGGCTGCATTTACTAAACACTACTTGTTATAGTTGGATACATTAGTTCTTAAAATGCTTGGGCCATATATTCTCAAGTTAGAACATATAGAACATTTTAGAAAATTTTTCCGTTTATAATTTAATAGTACTTTTAACGGAGATAATTTTAATTTAGTTTTAAACAGTTACTTACAAATTGTGTTTTCGTATCCCTCAAAATTAGTGCAATTGGCTAGTACATGATTTTGCATAATTCTATTTTCCAGCCGTATTTTCTTGGAACTAATATACAAAGTAATTAACAACTTTACTTAATCATACCCATAAAAAAATACAAAAACACTTTCATTTACAATATATTTAAATTACCGACTCAGAAGAAAAAATATTTTCTTTCTAGTATATATTTGCATCGAAGAAGATACAAATAAAACATACACATTGCAATAATTACATTAAATAGAATTTGTACAATTGTAAGTCAATCGACAATAATTTCCCCCACCAACGTAATTAATTTATACCGAAGTGAAAATGGAAATTCCACAACCGAGGAATTCAAAAACTCCAAATTTTATTCCAAGCATATCTGAATGTAGACATACATCTTGAAATGCAGCGCCTTGTTAAGCACGTCAGTGGAACATGTTTTTATTCGGAAGACGAATGGTTTCGTTTTATCTCTCAGAAGCGGCTAGTCTGCACGTACCACCAATCGTATCTTGTGCATGTGTATTTTTTGGAAATAATACATTTTTACCAAATTAAAATGCTATAATTAAGATGCCAACTTTTCCTTGTTTTAGAGTGCTCCAAAATGTCAGATAATATCAAGTGTTTTAAGCAATAGCATATAAAAATTCTATAAATTAAGACTTTTTGTGTACTAATGTGTAGACTTCTATAATTTATGAAGTAATACTGAGGACAATACATGATATGAAACACGTTTTTATTACTACCTTATAACTTTATAACTACTTAATACATTAAAGTAACTTGTTAGATGTACATAACCAAGCAAGTTAAAACTCCTTGCTATATCGACAGATAGAACATCACACTTTTCCTATTCATATTATGTACTATAACGTTGCCATGCTGCAAATCATGTACTTACTTTTTAATTGAAATTCCTTAAGGCTTACAGTGAACCTGATTAAAAACATGATATATAATTTTTTAATAAAAAGAAGTATCAGAAGTCAAGTATCGCACATGACTTGTATGATTATTAAAGCAATGCTATATGAGCACAGTTTTTTATATAATATTAAGCATATTTCTGCAAAGGTTTACTAATATTTGTCTCCTTCGGATAAAGCAAAACCATTTGTCTTCACAGAGAAAACCCGTGTACCCATGGGCTTACCCAGCCTCCTTGTTGAGTTTAAGAATAAACTCTATACGTTTGTTATTCCTTCAAGAGATAAAATACAAATCATTTACAAATCGGTATATATTAAATAATGTGAAAATACATGTATTTAACATGAATCTTTAATCTTGTGCAGTAATTGTATAAACGTTTAATTATATAACAAATAAAGACCATATGGACTAAGACTATATAACATACCACTATCCAAATGCAGTATTATTGGGCTTTCCTGAGCAGCTCCGGCCCGAAATATTGGTATATTTGGTACTAAGCAAAAGGCAATGCAATGGCAACTCTGTATTTTCAATATAACAAATGAGATGTTTCTTGACATGCCGGAAATAAGTTGAGTTTGGTTACTTCCGCAATTGGTTCCCGTAATTTTCACTCATTCCGGCAGAACTTTAATTAGGAAGTGAAGTTAGACAGGCTAGATTCCGATGAGGATAATATATCAGAAAGTTGTTCAGTTTGAAGATTGTAAATTAAAAGCTTAACATAATCAACAAGGTAATTATTAATGTGACCAGATAGCCTCGCTTAGTAAGTCTTGGATTGACTTTAAACGCACTTGACTATAAGGTACTGATAAATAATATTCAACGAAATATCCCATCCTGCAATTTTCGAAAAGGGCTCCTATTCCAATATCCGGTTAAGGTCAAGTGACTTCCTGCAATCGCTCATTCTAGCCGTTGAAGGGAAGTTTTTCGGACTCTTAGCTAAGTAACAATTTAAAAGTGAGGCAAAATATTTTGTTTGTCAAAAATAAATACCATCATCCTAAATATTTTTTTTATATTTTAAATACGAGTATTAACTTTCTTATACTAAAAGAAAATAAATCACACCGTAAAGCTAAACGGAATTCCGAATAAAACTAATAGCTGTGTCTGGTTATAAAAACAGAGCTGTTGGTGAAAAACAGGTTTTTGGCTATTTATTTAGTCACTAATCCATATGTTCCATACGTCCGTAAGTTCCATCATCCATAGGTATTGGTGAGCATTACTTATTCTTGCAGGCATTAGTATAAAACTAGGTGAAACCCGTCGAAATCGACGGTTAGGTACTTTCAAGGCTTACGCTAAATTCATCTAACTGCGATAAATTGAGTGAAATTATACATATATTGAGAATATTTTGGAACGTATTTTGGAAGAAACTTTATATAGTATTAAAATCGTTTTGTTAGATCCTTTGTAGTTAAACACTTCCGCGATTTCATCAGTGTAATGCATAATCTAGGATTTTATCTGAAAAAAAATCTGTTTGTTGGGAAGACACGTCCTAACTTCAAAGGGAGGTATATCCATTACAGTGTAAGTTTGATTTTTCCTTAGTTGTCTCAGCCTTATCAATTACATAGAGTTGTCAAAATAATCTCTCTACAGAATGTTAGGTGTAGTGGAATATACTCGAAGTGAAGTTGGCTTTAAACCTGGAACTGTTAGGGGCCTCCTCATTTATATGGTCGTGCGGCAACAAATAATGCAAATGACAAAGCAATGTGGCATTTCCAAAAAGGAAAAATAATTTTAATATGGCTGTTACATAAATATTGACGTTTACATGCATTATTAATCAACGTATCTTATAAAGGATGATGTGGTCTAGTATAAAAGGAATACAACCTTTCTGTCATGACAGTAGCTGCTTAAATGCCAAAATTTTTGTGTTATTTTCAATAATATTACCAACCCAGTGGGCCACGGTCCGTAATATAGGCCACTGCAAATAATTTGTCAAGATAGGTACCATTTTAGGCAAGGTTTCTGTGTTTGGATGTTATTAGACATGGTAAGAGCACAATAAAATTTGTCTGCAGATGAATTATCTGTTGGAGAAATATAAGCCGAATTGTAAATGTCACAATGCGAGTTTAGCATTTTGTAACTATATGGGTAAGTTACATAGATTTTTTTAGGCTGCTGCTCAGTGCACTTTAAGAATATATATTTTAAGATAAATTAAATTGTTTTTGTTGCTGAGTAGCGCTAGTAAACATGCACAATCCTTTTCGTTAGTCTAATAACATTCAAAGGCTCTCTAAGAGTTCAAGTTTTTATTTTTATACATATCTATATTACGTGTTCACTAAGCTGAATGAATACATCGAAGTAACCTCTCTGAAAAGTCTGCAGTACATTGCAGTTTTAACTTAATGACTTTCTAAATCATGCACATATTTCTACATAACATTGTAAAATGTTTTATCCAGTTGCTGTAAACTACTATTATTTTAACAAAATATAGACACGGCTAAAATGGGCACCGTGCCCTTCTGCACTTGTATTATTTTGTATTGTATTACAATTACACAATCGAAGGTTTTTCCATTGATTGGAAACATGTATGACAATAATCTCATGAACCTATGATGATCTGTCTAGAATAATATGATAAAATATAGGCAAAGTTGGTGAAAAAGGCAGACACCAACCCGTAAAATAGATATAAGATAGTTCAATAAGAAATAATTGTAAGAGTTACAGTGATAAAAGGATTTTCAACTGATTTCATAGTGAAACGTTATATTGCAAAACATGACATGATACAGAATAAAATCAATTTTAAAATCAGAAAATAACGTTGCAAATACTTCTTTTGGACAGTTCAGTAACTCCCAATAAATGTGTGTTGTTTAAAATACAATTTAAAAATTAACAGCTGTTTCATTAAAAAGTATTATCCACATGGCCAAAATGTAAACAAATCTGTGGAGGGGTCTTTAAAGGCTTCTGGGGAAGAGCCCTAAGCGAATTTACTTCGTTTTTCTTTTGATAACTCATCTACAGACCAAGACCTCTCTTTGGACACCTCTACCAAGTTTCTACGCCCAGCCGTTCTCTCAAATTAGTGGAGACAAAGTTTCCAATTAAATACTTAGATTTTCCCATGTTAATCTTATGGGAGAAAACCCAACTTTGATGGAAGATCCAGCCCAAACTAATAAAGATTTCAAAAAAATAAAAACACTTTGCAAAACTACAGATCAGGGCCATTCTTTTGACACTTTAATCATAAAAATAGGTCCAAAAATGAGGGAGTAGTTCTGTTCACAAAAATCGGCTTATCGTATTATATATATAGAAGATAGATGTATCACGTTGCTATACAAAAACAATAAAGGAAAACAAGGTGGTATGTTTTATATCGATAAAATATGTTAAAAAGTTCTAATTTCGCAAAGGGTATTAAAATAGAAATTAATTTTACTATATTGATGTGCGTGTATAGTGGTATTTTATGAACCCTTTGCATGCGTATGATTTTTTATTATAGCATATGCAAGAGAAGATAGATTATTTTATCGTTAGTTAATATACTGAAGTTTAACAAGAGCCTCTTTAATAGCCAACTTATATAGATGAACGCAATGAATTTGCCAATTAATTCACTGTATTCAGGTAAGTAAGCCTCAACTAATCAAATAATAAAAGCGGTTAAACAAATGACGTTTAGAACTGTTATAGCGCTATAAAGAGGCGAAACTGTATAATTAAGACCTCGTTAGTAAATGTAGTTATAGTCAATCTTCACAGTTTATTGTTTCCGTTGCAATAAGAAGTGTATTAGCAAATAAGAGGTTCTACTTAAGTTGAGTGGCTTACTTTAATAGGAATTTAGATACATAAAACCTTATAAGAGAACAAACATACACAATCACTGGATCTTTACTTTATTCGCACTTAATGTAAAATGCACACAAGAATTTTAACTAGTTCAATAAACACTTAAGACTCTCATTCTCTATACAATTCAGTGCAAGAATCTAATATTCTGGAATTTGTACTTAATTTGTCCTGTGCTTAGACAAAAGTGTGTAACATCACAAAATTACTTTATTCGTTAATTATGTGTTATTACTCACAAAGAAAATTATTAAACACAAAAGTGTAATGTTAAAGCTTTTTGAAAGTGTTTATGGAATTTAAAACAAAATTCTCTTATGTATGTTTTTATTCATATATATGTAAATGCAATTTTCATCAATCCTTAACCTTATTGATTTGTAACTCCCTTCCAATACTAATGATCCTCTATCAATAAAGTAAATATATTAAATCTAAGTGTTTCTTTTTATACAGCGTAACGTTAATGTATTATTTATTTGTAACACACACTTACAAAATGCGATTTTTAATACCTTCCCACTAACTGGTTTTATCCTGCAATGACTTTGAATACTTCAATTCGACTCCAAACAATGATAAAATCTAGAGAATTTTAGTTTTAGTGACACTTTGCCTTATTTTCTTCTAATAATGAAAATGTACTATCTACAAAAGATATATACATACTTTTGTCTTATGTTTTAAAGAAGAATTTCCTTGAAACACAACCCACCCTTAGTTCACCAACTAGTTCATAAACTATGGAACTGTATCCGTAATCCCACTATGTTAGGGCTGCTCTGCTCACGAAATGTTTCTGCGGTTACGAATCGATGCGGACTCATGAATACACAGTGGAAACTCTTGATAACCTACTTTAACCACATATCGTGGTCTAATCTTATGAGGAATGTCTTATTTATTAGAGATTAAATTGTAGTTTGTTCTACATGATTGTTAGCTGTCCTAACTAGGTTGTTATAGAAATTGTATACTTACACATCTTTGCATTCGATATAGTAAGTAGAAAACAAATGTTAATAAATTAGGCAAATCCTTATAACCTCGAATCATGAATAACTTATTTGGAAGTAATAACATATTTTTTCAACGTGTCATACATCATAAACAATCCTGAAACTATTATTCTTACAGCACTAACTTACTGTAATACAATTCACTGCAATGTCAAACATTTTATTAAGTGATGTTACCTAAATAATGTAATCTATCAGTTGGCTAAAGAACCGACCGATATCAGCCAGTAACAAGGCTATCATGGCATCCATTGAACACTCATCTTTCTCAGAGCCTCGTCTTAAATTGCTAACCTTGATGTGTTGGAGTCCTGTCGATTTCTGTGTAAGTAAAAAGTGAAATTTTCAAATTTTGTTTTAAATACAAAGACAATTAGGTCTTGTTGTCAAATTATCATACGGGCTAGTAAAAAAAATCATTCAGTACAATGCAAAAAATAACCTAGGTAATTTGTTGTTGTACAAACATATATAAAGTTAAGTGACTCCCGCAATTGGCTACAGTTACTTCAACACATTCCCACAAAACTTTAATTAGGAAGTAAAGTTAGACAAGCCAGATTACGATTTGGCTTTTTTACCAAAGAGTTTCTGAATTCAAAGTTGTTAATTAAATAAGTTTCGACTGAGCAAGAAGATATTTATCACCTCGACCAAAACCTTTATTCTTTGATTTTATTACATTTGTTCTTGCCTACGATAATAACTTCAAACCAGTAAAATACGTTTACGAGGTGTGGTTAAATTGATGACAATGAGAGTGTTTATTAAATGATAATTAAGTAGGTATGATTCGACTAATAATTATTAAGATGGAAGCAATACCCAAGTGCAAGTAGTAAAGGATAAAGTTTAAATTATGAAACTTACAACTCATTTAATATGTTTTTTAAGCTAACAATTAAAAGTCTGTTCAATATTGTATTTTTAAATATATACACAGTCCCCGATATTTAGAATGATTACAAAATTGTAACAAATAATCAGTGAGGTGAAAAATCTTAAGGGTCCATGAAAGATATAAAGAAAAATGCGACACATATAATCTTCCGGTTATAAGAAACCAGGTCCTTTTTTATTGCAGCAAATAATATTATTACGTATACATAATGAAAGGTTAAAAATACATACATTTAAAAAAGTAAAACCAATTATTTTACTCATATCAAACCTTGGATCATTGCATTAAAACTCAAATGCATCATAGCCTTAGTTTTATTTTATAGAATGTTGAAAAGTACATAAATGTAACATAAAAATTATGTAATGCATGTAAAAATTGTATTACTTATGAAAAAATTGTCTATTGACAGTAAGTAGTGTGTTTAGGATGCAATGTCTAATTTTAATTTTAATGTTTAGTTTAATTTATATGCCATGTTTAAGTCATATTAAGCATCTTTTGGTATATCATGTTACGGTTTATGAACTGATCATTAAATAGATAGAAGACAAAAAACTTACTAAAACAGTATTTTGTATTTTGTTTTACTATTTTGTGATAAATGTAATTTTCATACTTCTCCGGCTATTTTCTTCTCACAAGGAGTTTTATAAGTCTTCCTTAATAACTGCTCTTTTCCCTTAACGACTTTTTAATTTCCCTGTTTTGCAAAGAAGAGGCCATCATTTATCGTTTAATTAAGACTAAAGCTCCTCTTAGGTGTTTCTTTTTCCGTTTATTAGTTTTAATATTAACCTTTGATCTGCATAATATATTGTAATTTCGCAATTGTATTTATAATATATATATGTATATTTTGAAAATAAAAAGATAGTATTTACTTACAAAATAAACACAATATATCCATCACTGAACATTAAAATGAATACTTTATTTCTTAAATTAATTTGGATAGCATGATTTATTTCTAGGTATGCAGAATCTAAACGTGAATTTGACACATTTGTATAATAATTGGCTATACAAAAATTGATATTATTCAGTAGAGTTTTCTTATCATCATGATTTAATGAGGGAAAATTGTATGAATAATACTCATTAGTAGATGTAGTTACCCTCATTCGTTTCTGTACAAGTCTGTGTTTCAATAAGATAAGTGCAGTAGCAATTAAGAGTTTCTATTCATCTCAAATTATATGTTTTCTTTGTTAGAATTTCTTTTATCACTAGTGTGTGAATACGCACTCATTTCATACCTTACATTGACACCTGGATATAAATCTGAATATCTTACACCATGAAATTGAATGATTGTCTTTTATGTGTGATCATATGTTATGGTTTACTGTCAGTCCACATGAGTATAAGGTTGTATATTTATTGCCTTGATTTTTATAGCTGTTTGGTGGCTGGCTTTTTCTATGATATTAATATTGATACTGTCACCAAATATTTTTATATACAGGAAAGAGATAATATGTGCATAAAATTACATTTATTTAGTGGGTTTAATGCTAAAATTTCAAACTATTCGCTTAAACAAAAGCTATTTATGGAATATGGAATATTTGGATTAAAGTGTATATAATTGTAATTTTATCATAGTAAGAAAGGAAAAGAAAAACTAATTTAAAATAAAAAAGTACAAAAAAGTCGCATCGATTAGATTTTAGTAGTGAAATGGTAGGCATAGAATATAGGGGTGAAATATCTGTTGTTTTATATAGTAGAGGGTAAAGTGTATGAATAACTAAAATAAATACTTAATATATACCAAACAAATATTTCTTAGAAAAAAAAACAGAGCATGAGGCCACTCTGTCACCTAATGGAAGACACATTGGTGCGTTTAAGGGAAAAAATATTACCAAGCTTAGCTGTGTAGTAATCCATTCTTGAAACTAATTGAAACCCTAAACACCATATATATTTTATAGTTGGTCCTTTAAAAACGCATACACATACGATGAATTAAATTGTATAAGTCCAAAATTTAAAAATAAATGACATGGTTTGGTTGTTGGTTGAATAAAAAACACCCATTGAAAGAAATAACGTTCATTGCATATTAAAACGTGTTTATTTTCTCTGTCGTATGCAACTAGAAACTTGAAACTCATACCACTATAATAGGTTATTTAATTTATTGCAAAATTTAATACGAATTCGATTGTGTTGCATGTCAATATTGTAGCATGTAAAGTTTTAAATTAATTATTTCATCACGCGCATCTTGTCATGAAATTGTGGCATTTATTTTATTAGTTATTAACACTATTTATTACTTGTACTTGAACAATATTGTAAATATACACTGCTTGATTTAAAATTACTTTTATTGTGTAAAATAATAATATTAGATGTAGGAATACAAGGATGTGAAATGTTTGTTGAGTAGTATTAAAAATACTATTCCCATAAACTATATTTAATAGTAAAACCCCGAATTTACAAACAAAATAATTGAAGTCTAACGCCGATTTATCAGGCTAATATAATAGTGTATGTATATAAAATGCGTGTAAGTTTCACGAAATAATCTTGAAACTTGATTTATTGTAACCAAAACTCAAGTTTGTGATGCGAAATTGATATGACTTACTAAAAAATTTCACATCCACTTTTCTGTCATATATTTTTGATATTTCACCTAGGAACAATTATTTAAGGAATTGTATAGTGGATAGGTAGCAAGAATTGATTGTACACACCTTATAACATTATGTACTCCACATTAGTCTTCAGCGTATATGTTACATATTTTTCCGAACTGAGAAACACATTGTTTATGTAAATATGGCACATGACTTAACAACGTGCTGTGTAATAAACCTTTTCAGACTAATTAAACAAGTGTTAAAAGCTATCATTAATTAAAATGCGAACAAAACGTTCTCAATCTAAACAAATAACTTAATTTGCCAAGGATTGTGCTTTTTTCTATTCTAGTATTATAATAGCATGAATACTGTAATTTTGTATATGTTTAATTTATGTTTTTTGTTTCTTTGAAGAAAAAAAGTGTGTCTTGGTTGAGTCGAAATATTTCATTAAATCGAACTGTCTTGCACTATGAAATTATGTTGTGAAATAAAATGTTATTGCGTTCTGTTTTATTTTAGTTTTATAAAAGCGTCAACTGCAAGAAAATATCCTTTGCACGGTTATATGCAATAGTGACTGTAACTAAAGCGGTTATTTAACGATCTGAGAAACAAACTAAACTGAAATTGGTACTTTTGTAGGTAAATCATCTTGTGTTAACAACTAAAGAAGAAGAACACTGTTCACGATTGTTTATTGTTATTATTTTACTTGTTTCGTCAGTGTGATGATTTATATAATCTACGTTATACGCGTAGCTTTGAAAGTTTATATAAAATTATCTGGTACTAACGCATGGGCTTAAACATTTATTAAGTTGGAAAATTCACACCCGATCATCTGAATCTACACATTTTGTTACTGTAATATTGATTGATTATTCTTTCTATTTTTGTGGAACTAATGATCAACAGTTTTTTTTTCTGTTTTTTTTTTAAGATCAACAACCTTATTGACAAGAAAAGGGATTGATGATCTCACTCTATGACAAATTTAAAAAAAAATAATAAAATTTATAAATTACGAGAAACGTTATAAAATCACAACATTTCATGGCCAAATGTGCTAACATAATTGATAACTAGTGTTCAAAATACAATAAAAGTATAATTGAACAAAAAACTATCCCTGTGACTTGATAAATAAACTAGATATTTATACCTTTTAGATATCAGTGAACAACTGCAATGGCTGACTGTATATCAGCTGTCATACACATTACATGTGTCACAAGCAGAACTGACATTGTTTCAACCAATCACTGATCAGCCTGATGACTCTATTGCGATATTTATCTAAATGAATCGTTTCTATAAAGAAACTGCTTCGACATCGAATACGTACTGGGTTTTTATACTTAAGCATATTGCTATAGGTTCTTAACATGATTTTTTGTACTTTAATGTAAATAAGATACAAATGGCATTTAATCATAATTTGCCTTCAGAATTAATTAAAAGTATATTATATTTATATTTACAAAAATATACGAACACGCGATGCCGGCCAAAAACAAAACCATACTCAAAGAAACCTCAAAGAAGTTTTAGAGTCTGGTTTTGTCCTTGGCCGGCCTCAAGTGTTTGTATATTTTGTACAAATAAAACGTTCCTTTGTGTTTTAATGTGTGACGTAATTTTGACTTGGTAAGTGCAAGAATGTTATGTTTAACAATGGATGGGGAAATTATTTGAAAATGAGGTTTCAACCCCGAAGGGTCAGTAACCTAAAAAATAATTATCAAACAGTTAATAAACTTAGTAATTATATTATGATGTATATTCATGAGAATTACAAAGAATCTTTAGAAGCCAGGAGGTGGATATAAAATTAAAATCTACCAATGTCCATCTGTATCACATTTGCTATGAATCTTCAAATTTCATTGTTCGATTAGTCTAGTGTTTTTCACGTTATTCTAACGGGAAAAGCTTACGACTTTTTCATGATATAAGTAAGATTATACCAGATCCTTTTTAAACACAATTTTAGTATATTTGAGCCAGTAAAGTATGCCTTGTGCATGTGGAACACGATTAAATTACCTTATACGAAAGCATAGGTCAGTATAAAACACCAAATATTCACAATTTAAGATCAGTGTTAGTTTATTTCACTTACTTCATTCTGTTGATTCGTTTATTGCAAAATCTTAGAGTATAAAACATCCAATTGAAGATGAAAAATCTATTTTAACACGCATGAAATATTGAAGGCATTTGCAGGAATATTTCAACAACGCGCTTTTCCCTGAATTACAACTCCCGGCCGTGATTAGACTGCTTGATTTGTATTAAGGCTAGATTTGTTTCGTATATTGCAACCGGAACACAAATTGGTTTGTACAGAGATAAAACTAAAATTTCCTTTCTATAATTTACAAAACCTCTAATACTTATTAAATGAAAATACATATTTCTGTTATACTGTTATGATTAGTAAATAATATAACAAAAAACATGTTATGTTTTTGAAATCTAGTAGACAGTTATAATCAACAATAAAGACACTACGTTGAGAACACAATCGTTGAAAATTCCAAACTGACAGACTAAACATCTAATTGAAAATAGGTATAGTTTTCCGATAAGACGAAAGTGTTTACTTTTATTTCCATTGGTACTAAATAATTTGAAGTCAAAAGCATCGTAGTTGAACTTAATCTGGTTTTATATAAACATTAAAAGCGATTGTCAATGATTGTTGTGATTTATCAATAAATTTGCTGCATTTTAGAAATTATTATATTGTGGTTGAATTAATTATTACATTTATAACATAATCCATTAGTGCTTTGTCCTATAGAACTAACAGTAGAAAAAGACTTTGCCTGTTCATTCTATGAAGTGGAAATTTACTTGCCTTCAAAGCTTTGAAGCAACAAAGCTCTGAGACGCTGTCAGAGTCAATATGTGGAGTTTAGAACCTTTACTGAGTGTCATGTAAGTCCTTTATAGAACTAGACGGAGAGAGTAGTGTCTTTTATATGACTTCTACACCATTCTACTTTTTTTAGTATGAACACTTACAAAAGTTGTTTTACGTAGTTTACTTCTACATAGTAATAAAAACCTATGTTTAACCAATTTCTAACTATTTTATAAATTTATTTCTTTTTTAAACGCAGTTTTAACAAATTGCATGAAAAATACATTTTAACAAACTACTTTTTTACGATTTTGGCAATTACAAAAAAAAAAAAAAATACTTTGTGTTATTTTAGGACGTTTTGTGTGATTTCTTTTTTATTTGAATGTAAAATGATTGTTTTTATATTTTGCTACCTGTTGACATTAATATGATGTGTCACGTCTCAATTTAAAGTAGATCTTTAAGGAATCTAGTGGGAAGAAGAATTATATGCATTTCATCATCAACAGTCAGATTTGATATTGAGTGTGCAGTATAGTTCTTTAATTAAGCTTTATGTTAAAAACATGTAATAATTTATGAACATTAAAAATGTCAACTATAAGTAAGTAGAGAAAAGAAACAGGTTCCATTAAAATGATGAATCTAGCTACTTTTTACGACTACTATGATGAACATGGCATATGACAAACTATGTTCATATTTACGTGGTAATAAAATAACCCCTTAAGCTGAATATTTAGTATTCTCATCTAGGATTTAGTTTTACATTTAACACTTGTTGTATTTATCTTAGCTCATACTTATCTTAGTTATTATTTGTAATTTGTACATTAAGTGAATCATGTTGGTTAAGCTTAGATTTTTCTTCAGTTTTCGTAAATTGCTGTAAGCAAATAACTTGACACATTTGTGACATATAAAAAAATAATCCTCCATAAACACATTGCGTTAATTTATAAATTTCATCTTCAAAAATCATGAAAAACGAAACACAATAAGGTTGAGCGAATCCTATACTGGAAAAAAATTTTGATTTGCATATATTTTCATAAACAACACATTTTAATTTATTGGAAATCCGTCCCCTACAACAAACTTACAAAAGCCAGTTGCAAAGCTTATTGACAGATAATTGAATGATATCTTAATTTTTTATATTACCCGATTATGTAAAAAATAGCTTTCACGATGTAAAATAAAAGACCGTCGTGAAATTCGCAGTGCATTACGACTAAACTATGATTTTATAATTGAACTACATATTTATTGTTATCAGTTGTGCATTTACTTTGTCCTTGCAATCTGTAAGGAGTTAATTTGTTTCGTATATAATTTAGTCAAAATGTAACCAACTGAGCAAAACGTGGAGTGATACATTATTTGAAAAAAACCCGTTTAAAAACGTTTAAACTGGATTGATATAATTGTTTTTTACATATATAAATTAGAGATATATGTGATAAAAGAGTCAAGTTAAGGAAAAGGTCGTTTTTCTTCAAAGTGTCAGTGACTTATAGTACAAGTACATAATTTGATAATTTTAAATAAGGAATCTTTCAAGATTTTATATGTTTACATATATTCAGCATTCATATAGCCTTTATATAGTTTTCACTGAAAATAAATGCATGGAACCTAAAGATATATTTCATGGCCGGTAATTAATGGTACCCATATAAACATAATCTTTGTTTAAGCATGTTGGAAAGAAAATATATAAAATTTTAATTAAAAAAGGATATTAGATATTTTTTATTTTTTTGCTAGTTATGAAGTATGGATGCAATTTTACTAAAATTCAGACAACGTATTTTATATGCGAATTTATCTTATAATAATCCATATTTTATTTAGCTGTAGTAATACTGCACAACGTCATGAACAACATTTCTACAAAATGCCACACACAACAAAGAAAGGAGGTACAGAGAGTGCATTGTTCTATTATGACAGTGACAATACAGAATCTCAATATTAATGATACCATCTGTTGCCTGTACAAAAGAGGTTTACATGTGGGGTGGAACCAAAAGACATATTTTATATATTTGAAATGAAGAGTCATGTTTTTGTTTTAACATATCTTTTTACATCATACGATTGCACAAGTTAGCTTTAAAATCACTTTAGGTATACAGGGTGTTCAGTAAGGGTTGGGACACAATCAACAGAGGAATTCCTTAGGTCAAAAGAAAAAGAAAATCAAGAATAACATTTTTTCCAAAATTGCTTCGTCAACCACATATCTGCCATTTTGTATTTTTTATATAAACATTTTGTCGTTGAATAATATCAACCGGCCTTTATCTACTCTGATGACATTTATTACATTTTTGTGAGGTGACGGTTCAAACCCTATTAAGAGTCATGTCATAAAGTGTCTTCTCAGCATCTACTTTCAACTTGAAATGTTTTAGAGTATTAAGTGTATGTCAATTCAAACACTTTCTCGGCTATTAAGGATAGGAAATATATAAATCAACAATGCGTATGTAATATGGATAAATTTCCATAATCTCAAATGTTTAACTGTTTGCTATATTTTAACCAATGCATATTTTATAAAAGTATAAATAATAACATAGGCTTACAGTTAAGTTTTAATTTATATTGGTCACATTTTAATTGTTTTGTGAAACTATATACTAAAGTTGTGAAGTTAGTATCTTTGTAAAAAACACAATAAGTCTAGAAACCCCAGTATCCTACTTGGTTACAGTTATTTCCACACATTCCGGCAAAAGTTCAATTGGGAAGTGAAGTTAGACAGACTGGATTCCGATTTGGCTGTTTCACCAAAAAGTTAATCAGATCGAAAGCTTGTAATTAAATAAGTTTCAACTGAGCGAGAAGATATTTATTAACTTGACACAACGTCTTATTTAGTGTCGTAATATATAAGCTCTAAGAATAACTCAATATAATCTAGTAACAGTATAAAATGACAATATTTTTGAATATTTGAGAAATTTGATTGAATCAAATCAAACGTCAAAAAATACCATTAGGAGAAACAAATATTATTTTGTTTCAAAAAATTGATATTGTAATTACAAAACTTGAAGAAAATTTTAATTTGAAATAAATTTCAAAGAACAAGTTTTTTAATTAGGCCTACCTACTGTTTTTAGGGGGAAATATAGGTTTAACTCTAACATTTCAAACGTATAAATAAGAAAAAAAGTGATAGTAACAATTTGGAACATGAAAAACATAGTTTTATTTGCTATTTAATATGTTATTAACATAAAAGGAATAGAAATTAATAATACAACCTTTTCAAAATTCCTATAACTTGTACTACATTAGAATCAAACTAGTAAATTTTAGATACCAGTGAACAACTGCAATGGCTGCCTGTATATCAGCTGTCGTACACACAACATGTGTCACAAACAGAACTGTAATAGTTTCAACCAACTATTGCCCAATTAGTATCTTGTAAATTAATGTTTCGTGCTAAATATACAATGATTTGATCTTAAATGTCCAATTTCCCAACGATTACTATTCACCACTTTTTTGTAAATCTATATATTATATGATTTCTATTGTTTTAAAGCTAGGTGAATTTTTATTACAAATAATTACTCTTTTTGAAATTACACTCATCTATACAAAGCAATGACGATATTCAAGAAAATGGGTATTTGCCTACCCATATTTCTTTGATCAATAGTAATTTTACTACAAAGTGCAACAAAATAATATTTCAGAAAAAAAATTTATTCACTATTTATATCTGAACAAATTATATGAGTAATTATTTGTTAGATAAATAATTAGGATAACAACTTTAAATGTACTTCCAGCATCGAGTTAATAATGTCTCGTGAATGTAAAACAAATCAAAACTAATTAAAACGTTTTCTTAGAACATTGTACAACACTTTCCACTTATTTTCAATTTAGTATCTGGGTGCGGGGTATCATCAAGATAATTATATTACACATAGAGCATAAACAATAAAAGGTGGAATTTTTGGCACTCATTGAATTAACACTTCTCTTAAATTAACACTACTCTTAGAAGAACTCGGAAGACCGGGGTGAAATATGAAGTCGCATTAGGTGTGAGGCCGGTGTAGGTGGTGGACAACTAAAGGCCGAAGAGAAGGATCATACCGGACAGGTAGGGGGTAGGACGCTATCGGTGATTAGTTCAATGGTTAACCAACGGTATTAACTTATTCAACTGAATTAACCTTTACATCACTGTTGCCAATACAAGTATAAAATGTTATAATTCAATATGCATAGATTACAAAATGAATGATTCATTACATGTTAAAGACACACTATATAGGTACGGGTAGGCATTTGGAATATATTTCTTACATCTCACTTTCTCGATATTAATTCAAGGTCATGGGTAATATGCTTGGTTTTCGTTCGTCAACGCTTGGATTTTTCCTTTAACCGGAACTAGACCACAAGTTACTGTAAAGAAATAAAATGTCCGTATTTCTTGCTACCCTTATCAACAAAGGCTCTCATAATTATTTTTGCAAAATGTTTCGAAAATGTTTAAATGTTTTTTGTCAAGTAAATATGATTTATAATTGATTTAACAGCGTATTTTAAAGTTATTAAAGCTAGTAGACGACCAAATTTAACAATAAGATCGCTGTATTAATAATATTGCAGTAGATTTTCGATACATAAATCTAAGTATTAAAACCACGTTTCTTTTCAGATAAATATATAAAATTCTTTTTAACTGTGTCGTAAGGGCTTTGAAGAAACGTGTTTGGCAAATTGAAAATTTCACGCTGTGACAAAATGGAAATCCTATTGTAAATGGGTGGATTTTAGGGATTGATGAAAACGTTTCTCTTATTTTCTTAGAAGCTTAAAATATGTAAATCAGAAGTGCTGAAGATCTTCAGTAAAATAAAACCTGGTTAAAAGGATTAAGCTTGTTATTTGTTAAGCAGAGGAAGCGAATCTACACTCGTGCTTTTGTTTTCCATATACTTCTCCTAAACGGCTGAAGCAATACGCATGACACAGACACGTATGACACAGTCATAGTAACTAACTTTGGAAAGGTATAAATCTCATATGGTACAGATCGGATTAAAGGGCTTTTCTTTACGTAATTTTTTGTATTTAACATGTACCTTATGTGTTTATTGGTCGCCATGACATAAATGCAAGGTAAATAAAAGAGTAAAGAAAACAGTCGTAAATTATGTTAGTTAATGAATCATCTATACTAGCACATTAAAATTACAGAACAAAACGGAAAAACTATGGGATTAATAACGTTGAGCATAATTTACTATAAAATGAATAACCATTTAGGGTCACCGGAATTACGCTAATGCACAATTGACTCTAGATAGGTACTTCAAATAGCCATTACATGTGAACCAAATATTTCATTGACTTTGGTTACTGCAAGAAGTCATTCCATTTCCGTGACCTAGACATTCCATCGTCTTTGTATATTGTGAATAGGCATTCCTTTATGTGCAACAAAGATACTATCGGCTTTAGTAGAGATTATATTTACAAGAAACAGATGAAGATTTGTCTTTTTTAAATACAATTACACATCCAATTTACTTTAACCGAATGTAGCATTGATTTGAAAGTATTGGATTAATTAGCTAGCTCCGTTCAATATTGCAAGCTGACAACCGCATTGTACACCTAATTAGTTCGTTGGTTGTATTGCTTATTAATCACTGTGACGTGATAGGCACAATGTTCTTTAGTCGAACAGTATATCCTTCCACCAATTTTTTTTAACTTATATTATGTAGATATTGAGTAATTAAAAGATTATTAAATGTGTTTTTTTAATGCTGTACAGTCCGTTCAAAATAATCATATCTTTAGATACGAGAATCGATTCCTGATGAGTGATTTAAAGACCCTCTTAAACTATAAAATACAGTTTACAACTATAAAGGTAAGCATTACATTTTATGTTTAAGTCCAAGTGAAGGTTGTGTAATAGAAATCAAGATAGCAAGGCTTACAAAAAATTTACAAAAACTTTCAAACGAAAATTAAGTGGTTTTTTTATAAAACTTTTTTGCCGTTAAACGATTTATATGTCCATTTATATGCAGCACAACAAGGTATTTTATCACCTTAGACGAAATTTGAGTATGTAATCAGTTTCTTCATCGTAAGATAATACACCAAAATCAATACGTTGTAGATTGGAAAACTCTATAACATCCTGGTGCCAAATCAAATAGAAACTTCTAAAAAAATACCAAGAAATATTTATTAGCAAGAAAATTACTATTACATTACTACACATTAAATTGACGATTAAATATTGGTTAAATGGCGGATAAAAGGCTTAAATTCGTCTGAAAGGAGTTACTCTGATTTTAAAACATGCAGAACTGTAATGGATTGCTTTGTGTTTATTTAATAACCAAAGTTGAGCATTTGCGGCCTAAGGGACCAATTAAATTAATCGCCCACATGGTAACTCTAGTTCATAGTTAGCAGGTGCGTTTTGTTTAATATTTTGTGGGCTTTAAAAAGAGCACTTTAAATATTTGTGAACTTTGGCCAGGCAGTTGGATAACATGCAATAAAATGTGTTATAAAATGAAGACAATATTACTATAAATGACCACTTCTTTAATGTGTGATTAAAATTACTATCTTTTTTATGTATGTCTTACATGATAAGGACAGTAAACGAGGGAGAAAGAATATAACCCTAGGGAAAACATGTAATAAAACATTGTGTGGTCATGGTAATTTCATCAAAGAATTTTTGGTAGAAATTAGATATGTAAATGTGGAAAAAGATGCAGCAATTAATTTATAAATTGAATCCTCACATGGTGGACGCTCTTCATTACATTGCATTGTTAACTGTTCGAATATGCATGAGGACAACGAGCTATTTCCACCAGGAAATGATCCCCATGTTATATTGTGCTTAATAAAGCACATTGTATGCAAGCGTTTATGTGTATTATAAGAGATTAGAACGATTTCTACAAAGCCATAAACAATGTCAAATGACTTTAAAAAATTATTCACATAATCATATAAAATAAGTCTAGAAGCTACTTTGTTGTAATGGACACGTCTAAAATGACATAGGCACTTTGGGGCGAATCTTTGAAATACTTTTAATACGGGAGTTATGTCCATTAAATGTATACTAGAGGTCGTCTAGTGCCCGAAAGCTCGACCAAATATATGTAATGACTTCTCTTTTTTCACCCTACCCTGTAATTAAAACATGTGATTGGAATTTCTTCCATTTGTTTTGATTTTCTGTTTGTATTTCATTGTTTTCGTCACCAGCATGGCAACCTATCAGGCACCTGATAGTTTTTTTTTTAATTGTTTTTTTCTATTTTGATTTATAAGGAGATTCAGCACATGTACAGGAAAATATCTTTCTAACATGATGCGTAGATTTTCCCTGCGATGCACACGAGCTGAGAAAAAATGTTTTCAAGAAACATGCTTGCCTTTTAATTTATATATAAAAGTAATGACACATGCACATACAGATATTCTAAGAAGGTTCAACCATATTATTATCACGTTCTAATATAGATTTGACACAGCTATCTATAAATTAATGAGCAAAAAATTTCATTTTATGGTAAATAACGATTGGGTAAGTCAGCAGCCGCATATTTATCTTTCTATTACCAGATACTCAAACACTGCAAGATTTGAGGTTGACCGAAGGAAGGACCATGCAATTTCAATTCATTTCAAAAAAAGGTATGTAGTGTTATTTCTGTAAAGCTTTCTATAATAGGAACAGCATCTGGCCTGTAGCGTCTTCCCGTGGAACAGCTGACAAACATTTTAGTAAACTTCGAGAGTTTAAGTAACCTAAATGCAACTTAGGATATTCATTAGAATTTATTTATTCCTTACTAAGCTATTTGTGATTTAAGAACAAAGGTAGTAAAGGTGGAAACCATTATGATTATATAGTACGAGAACACAATTTATTTTGTATTTGACCAAAACAAAGGGAATAATTTATGACATGTGTTTCTGGTCGATTCTTTCTAAAATAATGTTTTAAGAGTTAATTAATTGCACAACATAATATACATAAAGCTAGTTAGTCATTACTAAATAAATGAATGGAATATAATGAATTAATTAACAACCGTCTTTTTTGGAAAGACCTTACAAATACACTATAATAAAACTAACCCAACTGTAATATTCTCTACGGAACAGTTTGAACTCTGTAATAAACAATTTATTTAAACGTCCTGTATTACATTGCTACAATCCACAACATGAAAGCAAAATACCATGCGTTTAACGACTATGTATGTTGTTTGTTAACGATGTAATAAAATACTTTCAAATTACCTTTTGTCACAAATGGCTATTTCCATGAGTACATTATTTTATTGGAGCAAAAAATCTTACATTTATTTAAAAGATAGTTCTTAGTTAACAAAGAAATGTTTTCAGTCACGTTTTTAACATACGATATTATGATTTATAAGTGGAAAACTACATAGTCCACTTTTAAGCTAATTTATAAAACGAGCTAGGGAGAAACTTAAGTACTTTTATTTGAACAATGTAACAAAAAACTAGACGATTATTCACTAGAAAATATTTTCAAACAAAAAAAACTTGGTTGACTGAAAGAAACTTACAAAATAAAAAGGTTTAGCCTTTAGAATATTGGTCTGTCATATTTACAGTGGAATAGACAAAACAATTCAAGTCGACCATCTGGGATCTGCTGAACGGATTATAACGGGAATTAAGTTACGATGCTTTCGACCGGACAGATATTACTTTTCATATTGGTTAACTGGAATGACGATAAACTAAAAGTTAGTGTACTGGATATATCAGGTATATTGGAGATAGGATCAAGGGGTTATTTAACCTGTTATGGAAATACCACGGTTGAAGAATAAAAATTTAAATCATTGTGAATTGTTAGTAGACAAACTAAAAGATTACTATAATGCGGTTGGGTTAAAAGTATTTGCTAATCCCACTAAATATCTGTATAATTTCATTGTTGGTATAGATTGCTTTTAAACAAAAGTTTTTTACCAATTAGAGAACATTTATATTGTAACAGAGTTTTCACGAGTTAAATTATTCAGAAATCTATGAAATAATAAAATATTTTAAAAATACCAATATTTCAGTTTTATAAGGGACCCACGTAAATGTATAAATACATTTTCATAGGAATAAAATTTAAAATAAATAATGTTGGATAATAGTTCTATTTACAAATATTGGTCCTTAATTAAATGGTTAATAAAAGCTATGTCCCCACTTATTTTCTTCATGTAGTTAGTCAAAGTTTGTGCATATGAATGCTTAAGAGTCCTAATAGTTACAGATTTATCCTCAATGTTACAGGTAGACTGAGCAGTGCGTGTAAAGAGATTATTTAATGTAATAAACCCTTTGAAACAATTAGAGATAACGATATTATGTGCATAATGT
>NW_026542595.1:165045557-165095335 GCF_028750875.1 Macrosteles quadrilineatus | reverse complement strand
TAGCAAATACTTTCAACCCAACCCCATTATAGTAGCCTTTTAGTTTGGTAACCATCGATTCACAAACATTTAATTTTTTATTCTTCAACTGTGGTATTTCCATAACAGGTTAAATAATCCCTTGATCCGTTCTCCAATATACCTGATATATCCAGTACACTAACGTTAAGTTTATTGCCATTCCAGTTAACCAATATGAAAAGTAATATCTGTGCGGTCGAAAGCATCGTAACTTAATTCCCGTTATAATCCGTTCCGCAGATCCCAGATGGTCAACTTGAATTATTTTGTCTATTCCACTGTAAATATGACAGACCAATATTCAAAAGGCTAAACTTTTTATTTTGTAAGTTTCTTTCAGTTGGTAAAGTTTTTTTATTTTATTTTTAAAATATTTTATCGTGAATAATCGTCTAGTTTTGATACATTGTTGAAAATAAAAGTACTCAAGATTCTCACGAGCTCGTTTTAAAACTAGTTGGCTTAAAAGTGAGCTTATGTACGTTTCCAACTATAAATCATAGTAGTGTATCGTATGTTAAAAACGCAATTGAAAACATTTCTTTGTTTTTTTCGAACTATCTTTTAAATAAGTGTACGAATTATCGTTTGTTTTCCGATAAAATAATGAACTTATGAAAATAGCCATTTGTGACAAAAGGTGATTTAAAAGTATTTTATTACATCGTTAAAAAACAACACACATAGTCGTTAAACGCATAGTGGATTGAAACAAAGGAATACAACACGTTAAATAACTTGTTTATTACAGTGTCCAAACTGTTCTGTAGAGAATATTACAGTTGGGTTAATTTTATTATAGTGTATTTGTAAGGTCTTTCCAAAAAGACGGTTGTTAATTAATTCATTATATGCCATTCATTTATTTAGTAATGACCAACTAGCTTTATGTATATTATGTTGTACAATTAATTAACTCTTAAAACATAACTTTAGAAAGAATCGACCAGAAACACATAAGATAAATTATTTCTCTGTTTTGGTCAAATACAAAATAAATTGTGTTTTAGTAAAATGTAATCATAATGGTTTCCACCTTTAATACCTTTTTTCTTAATTCACAAATAGCTTAGTAAGGAATAAATAAATTCTTGTGAATATCCTAAGTTGTATTTTGGGTTATTTTAACTCTCGAGGTTTACTAAAATGTTGTCTACTGTACCACGGGAAGACGCTACAGGCCATATTCTGTTCCTATTATAGAAAGCTTTACAAAAATAACACTACATACCTTTTTTAAATTAATTGAAATTTCATGGTCCTTACTTAGTTCAACCTCAAAATTTTGCAGTGTTTGAGTATCTGGTAATAGAAAGATAAATATGCGGCTGCTGACTTACCCAATCATTATTTACCATAAAACCATAAAATGAAATTTTTTGCTCATTAATTTATAGATAGCTTTGTCAAATCGATATAAAAGAGCGTTAATAATACAGTTGAAACTCCTTTGGAATATTTGTATATGCATGTGTCATTACTCTTATTTATAAATTAAAAAGCAAGCATGTTTCTTGAAAACATTTTTTTTTCAGCTCGTGTGCATCACAGGGAAAATCTACGCATCATGTTAGAAATACATTTTCCTGTACATGTGCTGAATCTCCTTATAAATCAAAATAGGAAAAAAAAATAATAAAAAAGAATACTAACAGGGCCTGATAGGTTGCCATGCTGGTGACGAAAGCAATAAAATAAAAACAGAAAATCAAAACAAATAGAAGAAATTCCAATCACACGTTTTAACTACAGGGTAGAGTGAAATTAGAGAAGTCATTACATATATTTGGTCGAGTTTTCGACCACTAGACGACCTCTAGTATACATTTTAATGGACATTACTCCCGTATAAAAAGTATTTTAAAGATTCGCCCCAAAGTGCCTATGTCATTTTAGACGTATCAATTACAACAAAGTACTTCTAGGCTTATTTTATATGATTATGTGAATAATTTTTTAAAGTCATTTGACATTGTTTATGACTTTGTAGAAATCATTCTTATCTCTCATAACACACATAAACGCTTGCATACAATGTGCTTTATTAAGCACAATATAATTTGGGGATCATTTCCTGGTGGAAATAGCTCGTTGTCCTCATACATATTCGAACAGTTAACAATGCGATGTAATGAAGAGCGTCCACCATGTGAGGATTAAATTTATAAATTAATTGCTGCATCTTTTTCAACATTTACATTTCTAATTTCTACTAAAAATTATTTGATAAAATCACTATGACCACACGATGTTTTAAAACATATTTTGCCTTAGGGTTATATTATATTCTTTCTCCCTCCTTTACTGTCCTTATCATGTAAGACATACATAAAAAAGATAGTAATTTTAATCACACATTAAAGAAGTGGTCATTCATAGTAATATTTTCTTCATTGTATTACACATTTTAATGCATGTTATCCAACTAATGATGACTGGACAAAGTTCACAAATATTTAAAGTGCTCTTTTTAGAGCCCACAAAATATTAAAGAAAACGCACCTGCTAACTATGAACTAGAGCGATTAATTTAATTGGTCCCTTAGGCCGCAAATGCTCAACTTTGGTTATTAAATAAACACAAAGCAATCCATTACAGTTCTGCATGTTTTAAAATTGGAGTAACTCCTTTCTGTCGAATTTAAGCCTTTTATCCGCCATTTAACCAATATTTAATCGTCAATTTCATGTGTAGTAATGTAATAGTAATTTTCTTTCTAATAAATATTTCTTGGTATTTTTAAAGAAGTTTGTATTTAATTTGGCACCAGGATGTTATAGAATTTTCCGATCTACTATATATTGATTTTAGTGCTTTATTTTCTTACGATGAAGAAACTTATTACACACTCAAATTTCACCCAAGGTGATAAAATACCTTGTTGTGCTGCATATAAATGGACCTATAAATCGTTTAACGGAAAAAAAGGGTTCATAAAAAACCACTTAATTTTCGTTTTAAAAGTATTTGTAAATTTGTTGTGAACCTTGCTATCTTGATATCTCTTACACAACCTACACATGGACTTAAATATCAAATGTAATGCTTACCTTTATAGTCGTAAACTGTATTTTATAGTTTAAGAGGTTCTTTAAATCACTCACCAGGAATCGATTCTCTTATCCAAAGATATGATGTAATTTGAATGGAGTGTACAGTATTTTAAAAAGAAAAAAAAATAATAATCCTTTAAGTACTCAATAACTACATAATACAAGTTTTAAAAAATTGGTAGAAGGATATACTGTTCGACTGAAGAACATTGGTATTTTATAGTGTAATTTTATATCAGACATGATGAAATTGCCTTTAGTATTAACATTGCCTATCACGTCACAGTGATTAATAAGCGATACAACTAACAAACTAATTAGGTGTACAATGTGGTTGTCAGCCTGCAATATTGAACGGAGCTAGCTAATTAATCCAATACTTTCAAAATAATCAATGCTACATTCGGTTAAAGTAAATTGGATGTCTAATTGCATTTAAAAAAGACAAAGCTTCATCTGTTTTGTAAATAATATCTCTACTAAAGCCAATAGTATCTTTGTTGCACATAGAATGCCTATTCAAAATATCCAAAGTCAATGGTATATTTGGTTCACATGTAATTGCTATTTGGAGTACCTATCTAGAGTCAATTGTGCATTAGATTGATTCCGGTGACCTTAAACGTTATTTATTTTATTGTAGGCTAAATTATGCTTAACGTTATTAATCCGATTGTTCTTCCGTTTTGTTCTGTGGGTTTAATTTACTAGTTTAGATGACTCATTAACTTGCATATTTTACGACATTACCTTTTTATATTTCTTGTGTAAAATGTCATGGAGACCAATAAACACAGAAGGCACATGTTGGATTTATAAAAATTTAAATTCACGATGAGAATAACCCTTTAGTCCGATCTGTACTATTTAAGATTTACACCTTTCCAAAGATAGTTACTATGACTGTGCTAAATTTCTTCAGCCGTTAAGGAAAAGTATGTGTAAAACAAAAGCACGAGTGTAGCTTCGCTAAGAAAGAAATAAAAAGCTTAAACCTTTTAAGAAGGTTTTATTTTACTGAAGATCTTCTGCACTTCTGATTTACATATTTTAAGCATCTACGAAAATAAAATAAGTGTTTTCATCGATCCATAAAATCCATCCATTTGCAATAGGATTTCCATTTTGTCACAGCGTGAAATTTTCAATTTGCCAAACATGTTTCTTCAAAGCCCTTACAGCACAGTCAAAAGGAATTTTGTATATTTATCTTAAAAGAAACGTGGTTTTATTACTTAGATTTATGTATCGAAAATCTACTGCAATATTATTAATACAGCGATCTTATTGTTGAATTTGGTCGTCTACTAGCTTTAATAACTTTAAAATACGTTGTTACATAAATTATAAAACATATTTACTTGACAAAAAACATTTAAACATTTGCAAATAATTATGAGAGCCTTTGTTGACAAGGGTAGCAAGAAATACGGACATTTGTTTTCTTTAAAGTAACTTGTGGTCTAGTTCTGGTTAAAGAAAAACTCCAAGCGTTGTCGAACGAAAACCAAGCAGATTACTCATGACCTTGAATTAATATCGAGAAAGTGAGATGTAAGAAATATATTCCAAATGCCTACCGGTACCTATATATTGTGTCTTTAACATGTAATGAATCATTCATTTTGTAATATATACATATTGAATTATAACATTTTATACTTGTATTGGCAACAGTGATGTGACGGATAATTCAGTTGAATAAGTTAATACCGTTGGTTGACCATTTAACCAATCACCGATAGCGTCCTATTCCCCCACTTTCCGGTATGATCCTTCTGTTCTTCGGCCTCAGTTGCCCGCCACCTACACCGGCTTCACCATGGAACTTTATCCTTTACTTATTAAAGTCAACCGGTGGTAGTTTAAGTTAAAATGCGACTTCTTATTTAGTAGTGTTAATTTAAGAGAAGTGTTAATTCAATGAGTGCCAAAAATTCCACCTTTTATTATTTATGCTCTATGAGTTTGTAATAGACTATAATTATCTTGATAATAACCCGCACCCAGATACTAAATTGAAAATAAGTGGAAAGTGTTGTACAATGTTCTAAGAAAACGTTTTAATTAGTTTTGATTTGTTTTACATTCACGAAATATTATGAACTCAATGCTGAAAGTACCTTTAAAGTTGTTATCCTAATTATTTATCTAACAAATAATTACTCATATAATTTGTTCAGATATAAATAGTTTATGAAATTTTTTATGAAATCTTATTTTGTTGCACTTTATTGTAAAATTACTATTGATCAAAGAAATATGGGTAAATTTTTGAATATCGTCATTGTTTTGTATAGATGAGTGTGATTTCAAAAAGAGAAATTGTTTGTAATTAAAATTCACCAAGCTTTCAATCCCTAGCGACCATATCATATTATATAGATGAAAAAAAAGTGGTAAAAATCAATTGATAGAAAATTAGCCATTTGAGATCTTATCATTGTAAACTAAGCATGAAACATTAATTCACAAGAGGCTAATTGAGCAATAGTTGGTTGAAACTATTACAGTTCTGTTTGTGACACATGTTGTGTGTATGACAGCTGATATACAGTCAGCCATTCCAGTTGTTCACTGGTATCTAAAATATACTAGTTTGATTCTATGTAGTACAAGTTATAAGAATTTTTAAAAGGATGTATTATTAATAATAGGTCAATAACATATTAAATAGCAAAATGGACGATTTTTTTTCCTCTCCAGAATTGTTATCACTTTTATTTTATATACGTTTGAAATTGTAGAGTAAAATTTATATCCCCCCCCCTTGACAGAAAGTAACTATTACACTTTTTTTTGCCATCTATTTAAAATTATCAATTTCTTTCAATTTTGTAGTTACAATATCAACTATTTGAATCAAAATAATAAATTTTCGTTTAATAGAGTTTTTTTACGGTTGATAATTGATTTGATTTGATTCAATAAAATTTCTCAAATATTTTTAAAAATACTGCAATTTTATACTGTTACTAGATTACATTGGGTTATTCTTAGAGCTTACAAATATCACAACTCTTAAATAAGACGTTGTGTCAAGTTAATAAATATCTTCTCGCTCAGTTGAAACTTATTTAATTACAAGCTTTCGATCTGAGCAACTTTTTGGTAAAACAGCCAAATCGGAATCCGGCCTGTCTAACTTCACTTCCTAATTAAACTTTTGCCGGAATGTGTGGAAATAACTGTAACCAAGTAGGATACTGGGGTTTCTAGACTTATTGTGTTTTTTACAAAGATACTAACTTCACAACTTTAGTATATTGTTTCACATAACAATCCAAATACGACCAATATAAATTATAGTTTAACTGTAAGCCTATGTCATTATTTATACTTTTATAAAATAAGCATTGTATAAAATATAGCAAACCGTTAAACATTTGAGATTATGGAAATTTAATATCAATATTACATACGCATTATTGATTTATATATTTCCTATCCTTAATATTTGATAAAGTTTTTGAATTGACATAAACGTAATATTCTAAAACATTTCAAGTTGAAAGTAGATGCTGAGATGACACTTTATGACATGATTCTTAATAGGGTTTGAACCGTCACCTCACAAAAATGTAATAAATGTCATCAGCGTAGATAAAGGATGGTTGATATTATTCAACAATAAAATGTTTATGTAAAAAATACAAAATGGCAAATATGTGGTTGACGAAGCGATTTTGGAAAAATGTTATTCTTGATTGTCTTTTTATTTTGACCCAAGGAATTCCTATGTTGATAATGTCCCATCCCTTACTGAACACCCTGTATACCAAACGTGATTTTCAAGCTATTCTTAAACAACTTCTGCAAACATATGATGTGAAAAGATATTTTAAAACAAAAACATGACTCTTTATTTCAAATATATAAAATATGTCTTTTGGTTCCACCCCACATGTAAACCTCTTTTGTACAGGCAACAGATGGTATCATTAATATTGAGATTCTGTATTGTCACTGTCATAATAGAAAATGCACTCTTTGTACCTCCTTTCTTTGTTGTGTGTGGCATATTGTAGAAATGTTGTTCATGACGTTGTGCAGTATTACTACAGCTAAATAAAATTTGGAACATTATAAGATAAATTGATATATAAAATACGTTGTCTTAATTTTAGTGAAATTGCATCCATACTTCATTAACTAGCAAAAAAAGAAAAAAATATCTAATATTCTTTTCTAAATAAATTTTTATATGTTTTCTTTCCAACATGCTTAAACAAAGATTATGTTTATATGGGTACCATTATTTGCCGGCCATGAAATGTATCTTTAAGTTCCATGCATTTATTTTCAGTGAAAACTATATAATATGAAGGCTAAGTATATGTAAACATAACAAAACTTGAAAGATTCCTTATTTAAAATTATCAAATTATGTACTTGTACTATAAGTCACTGACACTTTGAAGAAAAACGACCTTATCCTTAACATGACTTTCTTATCACATAGATCTCTAATTAAAAAAAGAAAAACAACTATATCAATCCAGTTTAAACGTTTCTAAACATTTTTTTTCAAATAATGTATCACTTGACGTTTTGCTCAGTTGGTTAAATTTTGACTAAATTATATACAAAACAAATTAACTCCTTACAGATTGCAAGGACAAAGTAAATGCACAACTAATAACAATAAATATACAATTACAAAACCATAGTCTAGTTGCAATGCAGTGCAAATTTCACGACGGCCTTTTATTTTTTATTGTGAAAGCTATATTTTTAACATAATCGGGTATTCTAAAAAAATTAGATATCATTTAATTATCTGTCAATAACTTTTGCAACTGGATTTTGTAAGTTTTTTGTAGGGGACGATTTCCAATAAATTTAAATGTGTTGTTTTTGAAAATTTATGCAAATCAAAATTTTTTTCTAGTATAGGATTTGCTCAACCTTATTGTGTTTCGTTTTTCAAGATTTTTGAAGATGAAATTTATAAATTAACACGATGTGTTTATGGAGGATTATTTTTTATGTTTCACAAATGTGTCAAGTTATTTTCTTACAGCAATTTACAAAAACTGAAGAAAAATCTAAGCTTAACCAGCATGATTCACTTAATGTAAAAATTACAAATAATTACTAAGATAAGTATGAGCTAAGATAAATACAACAAGTGTTAAATGTAAAACTGGATCCTAGATGAGAATACTAAATATTCAGCTTAAGGGGCCATTTTATTACCACGTAAATATGAACATAGTTTGTCATATGACATGTTCATCATAGTAGTCGTAAAAGGTAGCTAGATTCATCATTTTAATGGAACCTGTTTCTCTTCTCTACTTACTTATTGTTGACAGTTTTTGTTCATAAATTATTACATGCTTTTAACATAAAGCTTAATTAAAGAACTATACTGCACACTCAATATCAAATCTGACTGTTGATGATTAATTGCATATAATTCTTCTTCGCATTAGAGTACTTAAAGATGTAATTTAAATTGAGGGATGACACATTAGATTTATAAACAGATAGCAAAATATTAAATCAATCATTTTACATTCAAATAAAAAAAAAACATACAAAACGTACTAAAATAACACAAAGTATTTTTTATTAAAGTAGTTGCCAAAACCGTATTAAAGTAGTTTGTTAAAATGTATTTTTAATGCAACTTTTGTAAGTTTTCATACTAAAAAAAGTAGAATGCTGTTGAAGTCATATAAAAGACACTACTCTCTCTGTCTAGTTCTATAAAGGACTTACATGACGCTCAGTAAAGGCTCTAAACTCCACATATTGACTCTGACAGTGTCTCAGAGCTTTGTTGCTTCAAAGCTTTGAATACAAGTAAATTTCCACTTCATAGAATGAGCAGACAAAGTCTTTTCTACTGTTAGTTCTATAAGACAAAGCACTAATGGATTATGTTATAAATGCAATAATTAATTCAACCACAATTTAATAATTTCTAAAATGCAGCAAATTTATTGATAAATTAAACAAAATCTTGTTACGTGTCTAGTTAAAAGTACAAAAATAAACGTGATTAATTTTTATTGTTTGAGCATTAACTATTTATTTTAACAATCACTTTTCATGTACATATTAAATCAGATTAAAATCAACTACAATGCTTTGACTTCAAATCATTTAGTACCAATAGAAATAAAAGTAAACAATTTCATTTTATATGAAAACTATACCTAGGGTATTTTCAATTAGATGTTTAGTCTGATAGTTTGGAATTTTCAACGATTGTGTTTTCAACGTAGTGTCTTTATTGTTGATTATAACTGTCTACTAGATTTCAAAAACATCACATGTTTTATGTTATATTTCCATTTAAAAAATATTAGAGGTTTAGCAAATGATTGGAAGGAATTCTAGTGTTATCTCTTTACAAACAAATTTGTTTTCCGGTGTCAATATAAGAAAAAAATCTAGCCTTAATACAAATCAAGCAGTCTATTCACGGTCGGTTGTTGTAATTCAGGAGAAAGGACGTTGTTGAAATATTCCTGCAAATGCCTTCAATAATTCATGCGTGTTAAAATAGATTTTTCATCTTCAATTTGATGTTTTATACTCTAAGATTTTGCAGTCAACTGAAAGAAGTAAGTGAAATAAACTAACTCTGATCCTAAATTGTGAATATATGGAAAAGGTTTGGTGTTTTATACTGTCCTATGCTTTCGTATAAGGTAATTTAATCGTGTTCCACATGCACAAGCCATACTTTACTGGATTAAATATACTAAAAGAGTGTTAAAAAAGGATATGGTATAATATTGCTTATTTTAAACTTATAATTGTTATGAAAAAGCTGAAAGCTTTTCACATTAGATTCACGTGAAAACCACGAGACGAATCGAACTATGAAATTTGAAGACACATAGCAAATGTGATACCGATGGACAGTGGTAGATTCTAATTTTATACCCACCTAATGGCTTTCAAATATTCTTTGTAATTCTCATGAATATACTTCCGAATATAATTAGTATGTTTATCAACTATTTGATAATTCTATTTTAGGTTACTGACCTTTAGGGATTGAAACCCCATTTTCAAATCATTTCCCCATTCATTGTTAAACATAACAACTAAGCATAACTTTTTTGTACAAAATATACAAACACTTGAGGCTGGCCAAGGACAAAACCAGACTCTAAAACTTCTTAGAGGTTTCTTTGAGTCTGGTTTTTTTTGGCCTGCATCACGTGTTCGTATATTTTTGTAAATATAAATATAATATACTTTTAATTAATTCTGGAGGCAAATTATGAATAAATACTATTTGTATTTTATTTACATTAAAGGAAAAAACACGTTAAAAACATATAGCAATATGCTTAAGTATGAAAACCTAGTACGTATTCGATGTCGAAGTAGTTTCTTTATAGAAACGATACTTTTGGATAAATATCACAATAGAGTCATCAGGTTGATCAGTGATTGGTTGAAACAATGTCAGTTCTGCTTGTGACACATGTAATGTGTATGACAGTTGATATACTGTCAGCCATTGCAGTTGTTCACTGATATCTCAAAGATATAAATTTCTGGTTTATTCATCAAGTCACAGAGTTATTTCTATAAGTATACTAATATTGTATTTTGAACACTAGTAAAATTCTGTTAGCACATTTGGCCATGAAATGTTGTGGCGATATTAAGTTATTCGTACGTTATGAAATTTATTATTATTTCCTTATTCGTCATAGAGTGAGATCAACAATCACTTCCTTATCAATAAGATTGTTACTCATATAACGTTTAAGCATAGGCTATTTTCATGATATAACGTATTTGTGTTTGTTTTTTTTAAGCGTTTTATACTTGTATAGCAAACAAGTGTACGTTTTAAACCGGATTAAAGACATATAAAAAAATTAAATTATTAAGTTTATACTTGAATCGTATAAAAAAAAAAACAGGAGATCATTAGTTCTACAAAAGTTGAATGAAAAATTAATCCACATTACAGTAACAAAATTTGTAGATTACTGTAATCGGGTCTGAATTTTCAAACTTAATAAATGTTAAAATCCATGCGTTAGTACCAGATAATTTCAAATGAATTTTCAAAGCTACGCGTATAACGTCAACTATATAAATCATCACACTGACGAAACAAATATAATAATAACAATCAACAATCGTGAACAGTGTTCTTCTTCTTTAGTACAGAAAATGATTTACCTACAAAAGTACCAATTTCAGCTTAGTGTGTTTCTCAGCTCGTTAAATGACCGCTACAATTTCAGTCACTATTGCATATAACCGTGCAAAGGATATTTTCTTGCAGTTGAAGCTTTTATAAAACTAAAATAAAACAGAACGCAATAACATTTTATTTCGCAACATAATTTCATAGTGCAAGACAGTTCGATTTAATTAAATATTTCGACTCAACCAAGACACACTTTTTTCTTCAAAGAAACAAAAAACATAAATTAAACATATAAAAAAGTACAGTATTCATGCTATTATAATACTAGAATAGAAAAAAAGCACAATCCTTGGCAAATTAGGTCATTTGTTAAAAGTGAGAACGTTTTGTTTGAATTTTAAATAATGCGAGCTTTTAACACTTGTTTAATTGGTCTGAAAGGTTTATTACAAAGCACGCTGTTAAGTCATGTGCCATATTTACATAAACAGTGTGTTTCTCAGTTCGGAAAAATATACGCTGAAGACTAATGCGGAGTACATAATGTTATAAGGTGTGTACTATCGATTCTTGTTGCTTATTCACTATACAATTAAACGTTTAAATATTAATTTGTACCTAGGTTAAATATCAAGAATATATGACAACAAAAGTGGACGTGCAATTTTTTTAAGAAATGTAAATTTTGCATCACAAACTTGAGTTTTGTTAACAATAAATCAAGTTTAAAGATTATTTCGTGAAACTTAGACGCATTGTGTATACATATTACACTATTATATTAGCCTGATAAAAACGGCGTTAGACTTCGATTATTTTGTTTGTAAATTCGGGGTTTTACTATTAAATATAGTTTATGGGAATAGCATTTTTAATATTACTCAACAAACATTTCACATCCTCGTATTCCTACATCTAACATTATTATTTTAAATAATAAAAGTAACTTTAAGTGAAGTAGTGTTTATTTACAATAAAGTTCAACAAAATGTAATAGTATTAATAACTACTAAAATAAATGCCACAATTTCATGACAAGATGCGCGTGATGAAATTATTAATTTAAAAGTTTACATGCTACAATATTGACATGCAACACTATCGAATTCGTATTAAATTTTGCAATAAATCAAATAACCTATTATAGCGGTATGAGTTTCAAGTTTCTAGTTGCATACGACAGAGAAAATAAACACGTTTAAATTTTCAATGAACGTTATTTCTTTCAATGGGTGTTGTTTATTCAACCTACAACCAAACCATGTAATTTATTTTTAAATTTTGGACTTAAAGCTGGGTTTTCCTAGGCGCGGAAGAGGAGAGCGGAGAGAGGAACGTGGAGAGCGGAATTGAAATTAACATGGTATTCCTCTCCGCTTCTAGGAAAACAGTAACATTAAATTGCCTAAGACAAGTGGAGTCCGCTCTCCGCGTTCCTCTCTCCGCTCGCCGACTCCGCGCCTAGGAAAACCCAGCTTAATACAATTTAATCCATCGTTTATGTATGCATTTTTAAAGTCCCACCTATAAAATATATATATGGTGATTGGGGTAGGAAAGGATTACTACACAGCTAAGCTGGGTAATATTTTATCCCTTAAACACACCAATGCATCTTCCATTAGGTGACAGAGTGGCTGCATGACCTGTTTTTTTCACATTTGGTAGGCCTAAATTGTTAGTGATTGTTTTCAGTAATCATTCTTTTACCCTCAGCTATCTAAAATGACCGATCTTTAACCCATATTCTATGTCTACCACGTACACTACTGTATTAAAATCTAATCGACGCGACTTCTATGTACACTTTCTTTTAAGTTGATTAGTTTTTCTTTTACTTTCTTACTATAATAAAACTACAATTATATACAAAATAATAAAAATATCACCTTAAAACACTGTTTATTAATTTGTGTTGGAGACCAGTTTTATCTTGTGATTCTAAGCTAGTATGCTTATATGTATTTCATTTGTAAGGTAAAATATTTTATAACTTTAGTTTGGTTTGTGTTTAAAGCCTTGGTATCCTAATCTGTTAACGGTTTAAATAATTTATTTAAATGCAGATGCTATGCTATGTTACTACTCACATTAATAGTATTTTCCATAAATAGCTTCTGTTTAAGCAAATAGTTTGAACTTTTAGCATTAAACCCGCTAAATAAATGTAATTGTAAGCACATATTATCTCTTTCCTGTATATACAAATATTTGGAGACAGTATTAATAGTAATATCATAGAAAAAGCCAGCCACCAAACAGCTATAAAAATCAAGGCAATAAATATACAACTTTATACTCATGTGGACTGACAGTGAACCATAACATATGATCACACATAAAAGACAATCATTCAATTTCATGGTGTAAGATATTCAGACTTATATCCAGGTGTCAATGTAAGGTATGACATGAGTGCGTATTCACACACTAGTGATAAAAGACATTTTAACAAAGAAAACATAGAATTTGAGATGAATAGAAACTCTTAATTGCTACTGCACTTATCTTATTGAAATACAGACATGTACAGAAACGAATGAGGGTAACTACATCTACTAATGAGATATTATTCATACAATTTTCCCTCATTAAATCATGATGATAAGAAAACTCTAATGAATAATAACAATTTTTGTATAGCCAATTATTATACAAATTTATCACATTCACGTTTTGATTCTGCATAACTAGAAATAAATCATGCTATCCAAATTCATTTAGGAAAAAAGTGTTCTTTTTAATGTTCAGTGATGGATATATTGTATTTATTTTGTAAGTAAATACTATATTTTTATTTTCAAAATATACATAGGGCCTATATATTATAAATACAATGGCGAAATAAAAATATATGATGCAGGTCAAAGGTTAATATTAAAACTAATAAACGGAAAAAGAAACACCTAAGAGGAGCTTTAGTCTTAATTAAACGATAAATGATGGCCTCCTCTTTGCAAAACAGGGAAATTAAAAAGTCGTTAAGGGAAAAGAGCAGTTATTAAGGGAGGCTTATAAAACTCCTTGTGAGAAGAAAATAGCCGGAGAAGTATGAAAATTACATTTCTCACAAAGTAGTAAAACAAAATACACAGTATTGTTTTAATAAGGTTTTTGTCCACTAATTTTTTATGATTAGTTTATAAACAATATACATAACATGTTATACAGAAATATAATTCATATTTTTAAGGAATAAGCTATGTAATTTGTCTATGGAGTCTGACGATGATTGGAGTGTACAATCTTAATCACCTGTTACTATATTGTATATATTATATTTAACGTCTTGTGAGTCAGCAGTGTTAAAGTATGTATTCCAAGTGTTATTAGACGCATTTTTCTGTGCTTTCAGTAACCAATAAAAATGCTCCGATCCAGGTTTCAAGTGTCTTTGGTTGGGTTCGGTTTATTTTTTGGGGGATACAACTAATCTCAGAATTCTATGATTCAAACATACTAAATTGATTTACTAATTATTTACTATTAAACACTTACTATTAATAGACAATTTTTCATAAATAATACAAGTTTTAGATGTTTTACATGATTTTTTAAATGTTACATTCTTGCACTTTTCAACATTCTATGAAGTAGAAACTAAGGCTTTGATGCATTTGAGTTCTAAATGAACCCAGGTTTGGGATAAGTAAAATTATTGGTTTTAATATTTTTTTAAGTATGTAACTACCTTCCATACCTTCCATTACCTTCCATTATGTATACGTAATATAACTATTGGATCCAATAGCAAAGAAATTTAAGAGAGTAATAAATGAAATTATTTAGTATAATCAGAAAATTAAATTTGTCAAATATTTTTTTAAAATCTGAAATGAAATTAAATACCCTTAATATCCCAATTTCATAACAGAAATTCATTACCGAAATATCTGCCATACTTATGGGATAGGCCTACATGGGCAGGTGCCTGTCGTAGCATTATTCCTTATATCTTTCATTGACCCACAATATTTTTCATCTCACTGATTATTGGTTACAATTAATTTTGTAATCAGTATAAATAAAGGGGGCTATGTAGTTCAGAATACAATATTGAACAGATTTTTATTTGTAAGCTTAAAAACATATTTAACAAGTTGTAAGTTTTATAGTAAAACTGTATCTTTTGCTACTTGTACTTGGGTATTGCGGCCACCTTAATAATTATTGGTAGAATCATCCCTACTGTTTAATTAGTATGTTATAAACACAAGAGATTTCTTGTAACCAATTTAACCACACCTCGTACTGGTTTAAATTTGTTATCAAAAACAAGAACAAATGTAATAGCTAAATAATGGTGTAAATACCTGCATTTATGTGATCAATTTAAATGAAGCAATAAGACATCTGTACTGGCCCGACGATGACTCCTTTGTGAGTCGAAACCGGTTGCAATTTAGCAACAAATTAATCACATAAATGCAGGTATTTACACCATTATTTAGTATTTAATTAACTGTGACCAGGAGACTAAAATTCAATATAATGAAATGTAATAAAATCAAAGAATAAGGGTTTTGGTCGAGGTGATAAATATCTTCTTGCTCAGTCGAAACTTATTTAATTAACAACTTTGAATTCAGAAACTCTTTGGTAAAAAGCCAAATCGTAATCTGGCTTGTCTAACTTTACTTCCTAATTAAAGTTTTGTGGGAATGTGTTGAAGTAACTGTAACCAATTGCGGGAGTCACTTAACTGTATATATGTTTTTACAACAACAAATTACCTAGGCTATTTTTTGCATTGTACTTAATGCATTTTTTTACTAGCCCGTATGATAATTTGACAATAAGAGCTAATTGTCTTTGTATTTAAAACGAAATTTGAGTAATGCATAACAAGTTCATAACCGCTCTCCTCCACCCAACTGCACTCTTTACCCTACAATCCACTCATCACTCTCTTCACTACCACCATTATACACGAAACTCACACACACACACACACACACACACATACGGGGTTTTACCGAATACTCGCAAACACCTAATTGTGGCATCTTTCAACCTGTGGCCACCAGTGGATGAAGGAAGGTGGTAGAAACATGTCTGCATCGATATTTTTAATGAACACTCCATTTTAACATCTAACATTCCAGTTTTTAAATTGTGGCACCATGCCACAAATCGGTATATATCAACAGTGTGTGGACAGGATGCCACTAATGCGTTGTAGTGCTTGAGCGGTGTGTGCGCCCCCCCTACTTCTCGCGTGCGCTGTTGCCAGTTCTCTGTTCTAGTTCCTTCATTCCGTTCTGTATTCATGTGGCTATGCCCTAGCCGCTGTAGCTCATTTCCCGCGCTCATGACACCGTCTTTTATTAGTGTAAGGATTTTATATGAAGTTTTTTTTCAAAGCTCCAATAATTGTAAAAATTATTGGATTTAAAGTCAATGGACCAAATGAAATGTCGTGAGGATTACATAAAACTACATGCTATTTTGTTTATATTTTATCGTCACATTGTATGTATGGTTTACGAACTGAGATATTTGGAATAAAGGCCTTAATGTGCTGGGTAAATTATTAGTTTCATGGGAATCTATATATTAATTACGTAAGCCGATTCTTTGCGTCAAAATTGTGGGCGACTGGGAAGTCGTAGAACGACGTGAGAGGGCTCAAATTAAAGGTCTTTATCCCGTGACGGCGGGAAAAATAGTGAAATTCCCAAAATCTTAACACAAAATTAGATATAACGTACAATGTTCTCCATAAGAATAGCATTAGAAGGCATTTACTGCTGATTTTTGTTTACTTCAATCCAGCTGATCGTGATTTTATCATTAGCAAGAAAGCTTACATTTGGATTACTCATTTGCCAGTCAATTCTGCAATGTAATGTATACTATATAAAACCAACTATATAAAGGGATAACGTTACCTTTAATAATCAAGACTTTTTAGTTATGTCAAAGTTGAAATAAATTGTTTTCAAGATTTAAGAAACGATTCAAGATTAAAAGAAGATCTTCTTTGTTTTTATTTCAAAACATATGTAAAAGATTTATTCCAATTTTTTTTTAAATTTACTAACATTTATATTTGAGATTTATTGTAGTGTTTAATCAATATTTTTTATGAATTGGAATAACCTCAACGGTTACTCTTAGAAAACAATTTGGGAATAGAGATTAAGTAGGTTCGTACAGGTATTTAAACGAACCAAAAATATTTATGTCGTGATTAGTTTCGATAACTGGGTAATGGAACCCTAACTAGCCGCAAAATAGTTGGTAATTAGACGTTGACTAGGCCCTTTTTTGGTAGAATATGTAAATCAATCGCACCTTTAGGAGGATTAACACCACATACTTACACTAGGCTAATAGTGGTTTTTTAATGTTGATCACAAACAAATTTAGGTCCAAGTTCTGTCAATGGGATGCCTTTACTTAAGAATAATTTTGTTAAACCTTTACAAAATGAGCATAGACTTAGAAATAATAACTGGGTAGGGTATCTCAACACACCATTTTTTGCCTTTTCTTATTTGACGAAGACAATTTCCAATACTGTATTTCAATCGGGGAAGCCTTGTTATCAGCATTAACCAAAAAACCAAAGCTACCTTAATAAACCAATATTTATTCATAAACATGTTTGCTGCCTTTAGCAGTTAAACTCAGGAATCATTCAAATTCTTTATTGAACATAACGTTATCAACAAAAGCAAACAAAGACAAACAACAAACTGTTTTGTTTTTTTGCACAAAAGATATGTTGTAGTGGGATATCTAGGCCTATCCTGACATATAGATAATTTGATTCTGAGTTTGTTTAAATATTCCAATAATAATTCCTTTTCCGTAGCTTTTTAGGGACTATGTCCCTACAAACCACTAGTTTACATTAAAATACGCAATAAGTATGACTCCGTTTTTTTCTGTATGCATATAATTAATTCATGGTAATGTAAAAGTATGCGTAACGAATTTTTCACCTCACTATGATGTTTTTAGCTGTTTTACATACATTTAGCTGGTTTATATTGGTGGCTGAAAGTTACGTTTTGCTGGCCATGCCAGCTGTCATCGTCATATGGGGACCGAGCAGGGGTTTACATCCCTAGGGCCGCAAAATCACTTGTTCGCCTATTTACTTAAAACATTAATGTATATTAAATGCACAAGCTGTATCCATGGCATTGCAATAGACTTGTTTTTTGTCACAGCTGCCTAGACAACTATTTATTGTTATTTTTGATTTTGCTGATTCCTCAAAATATTTCACATAAATAAGAGGGACGTTATATTGCAAAACATACTTGGGTAAAAAAAAACCGCTCGTACCACGAGCCAAAATGGGTTTGCAGCTTTCGATCTTTTCACGTTCTCGACTTCGTCCCGAACTTAAAACCCGATATCGAGTCGGCAAAACCTCACTTTAGGCCCTAGGTACGAAATATACTATTTTTTTACGGTGGAATTAGAGACCCAAAGATTCTCACCCCGTTGCGAAGCATGGGCAGATAGATAGTTATAAGATTATAAAGTCTTTACTGTTTTGTCTGTACATTGCGTAGACTCATGAAGTGTTTGGTTATTTCTACGTTGTATATAATAAGATAGCCGAAACGAGTCTTGTGTATATATCTGTACGTTTTTTTGATTCTTACTGTCATTGTGCCTGTAACGCAAAAATTCCAATTCACGTGTCCTACCTTGGGAAAACTAGAGTACCGTTCATGATCCAAATAGTTTTGTAATTGTTTGAATAAATTTGCCAAGTTTGATAAAAATATATCCATAAACAAGCAAACTACAACATTTTACAATATTCTTTATATGAATAACAAGGGAATTTTAAATTTACAATTTTTGAATTTGTCCTGTTACCAATAACCGTACAAAAACACTTTGATATACTAAATTATTTGTTTTCTAAGCTATTTAAAAAGGTCTGGATATAAATTGGGAAATTTTGTATTTTTAAGGTAACGTTTTTCTCCATTTCATATATTAGTAACAATATGTATAGTATCAAATTCAGTAATAACATTGACTACTGTATTTAAACCTTAACACAAGTGTTTATATATTCATTGAGGCTACTGGTGCTACCGCTGATGGCTTATGCATGTGTACGTTAGTAGCTAGCAGACAATTTGCCAACTAGAAACATGAAATCAGCTGTTCCCCGTCCTCACTGTCGCGGTTGCTCGCCTAGCATGTCAACAGCTGACTGCTGTAAAAATTGGATGAGGCGACAGTAACTTTTTCTAGTACGCTTCTTTACCATGGCATCTGCTAATTCAATTTTGTCCTAAACAATGTATACACATCTCTAAGATTTGTTGCCAACTAACAAGCAATTTAAATTAAAAAAAAAAAACAACTATTGTTAATCATCCTGCAAAACTGCTAATAATTCATGATCAAATTTTCATCAGAATTCCGTTAGTTTAAATCAACGATCACATAAGACCAATAGATGGAGCACATCTATATAACTAACATACAAGCAGTTGAAGCCAGGTCCGCCATCTTAGTGCAGGTTAGAAGTGGTAGATGCCAATGAAAACGGCACCAAAACTCAATGTCCAGCTTCAAAATAACTTGACATTTAGACTAAAGGTAAATCGTTGACACTTCGTGTGAAAGATGTCAATTAGTCTAGGACACTATTGGTTCTAATTAAAAGCTCAAAAGTTTATATTTTCTATTTTAAATCTTGAAATAAAGTCGGTACTTTTAAATGAGTTTTTAAATATGACAAAACAAAGTTCGTCGGCTGCTTCTGTTTTTATTTCTTCGTCAGGTAAGTAAAAAAAACGGTGGATTTTGTGGCTAAAGAGCTCAATTTCTTGGATAATATTTTTTTTTAAATTTTTGTAAAGGAGAGTTGTATAAAGAGTTTCAGAAACCATCTTGTGACTTTGTAAATTTTTACATTGTAAACCAAACGCTAAACCTTTAACACACTTTAATACGATATAGATACATATATTATAAATTAATTTGTAGCTTTTTAGAATTTTTCTTTCGCCCAACAAGTTTTTGTAATTATTGTTAACTAACTTTTTCTAAGATACGGTAAACGCTAGGAAACAAATTAAAAGCGTATTTTAAAGGCCATTGTTCAACCGTCATGAATTGTTACATACCAAACCTTTAGGGCCCATTGGTGACATTGGGGGGTGGAAGTCTAAATTTAGTTCTTACAATTACGTCAATGACCTTGAGCTCTGCTAGTAAGATGCTGTGATATGGTAGCGTGTCGGGGAGAAGGGTTATTGTTCATGCTTACTCATTCGCTCTTACCCACAAACAAATTTATTTCAAGCCTAAAATGAAGAATGTAGATCTAACTTCTATATTCGTTTGGAAAACGTCAGTAAGAGGCAAGTCTAGACTGTTCCTATGTCATCCTATGAGCAAAGTAAAATCAAGATGACGTTGTTCAAACTAAGATATAAGTTTGGACTTCCTTGTGTGACCAAAATGGTCGCCTACAGAGCAAGAGAAGAATCTACAATTTCTTATAAAATCAGTTTTATTGACATTTGCAGACAGTTTTATATAATTGTTTTAAGGAAACCCAAAATCTATTGGCAATCATAAGTTAATATGATTTGAACTTTTTGCCTTATACAAATGAAATACCATGTGCATATTGGTCCTCTGGTCCTGTTAATACAATTTTTTGAAGGGTTTCTTTTATAATTTAAAACTATATCATTGCACAAGCATTTTCAAGGACTCTCTGCAGTTTTGCGTACTCTTGCAACTACTAATTCAAGAATCAGTTTGATGACCGATTAAAAATAATGTGTTTATACGTTATAAAGATTCAACTGTTAAATATCATAGTTTTTGAGGGTGGGACTGGAAATTTAGACTATATTAAAGATTTGCATTCATAGTAGAACATTATATACTTTAAGTAAACCAACAGAAAAAGATTGTTTAAAATTTTCAAGTTCATTTTAGAACAAACTGTTTGCTCCGCCTCCCAGTTAACTGAGAATTTCAAGAAGTAGAAATATATTAAATAAATAATAAGTGAAGTTAAATATATCCCACAGTGATTTTAAAAAACATTACACTAACTTCACGGATGCCAATATACTTCTAACAACCTTACTAGGAATTTCCTAAAACTGATATTGTACGTTGAAATAGGTTTATCTATCTATCTATTCTATTCTATATTCTATTCTATACTATTATAAAGAAGAGGGGGTGTCTGTGTGTGTGTTTGTATGAGCTAATCTCAAAAAATACTGATCCGACTATGCTCAAATTGCACACAAATAAAGCTACAGCTCCTAGGATACATATAGAACTATTACCGCTTCGATATTCACCTTGGGCTTTGCCCCGTGGGCTTTCAAAAATCTGCGATGAGAGATTTAAAAGTAAATATTGATTGATGGTATCCATGGTAACAAAGAACAAACCTAGTAAGTTCAAAAACATAGAGGATACGCGTCCGGTAACCGGACGTGGATAAGGCGTACGGCAATGACGTCATGGGGTTGCGGGAGCCTGGAACGCCTTTACCACAACAATACAACGTTCAGCCATCGGTGGTCGTGGTGTAGTGGATAAGGTGCTCGGCTGATATGCAAGAGGTCCAGGGTTCGAATCTCATTGATGACTTTAACTTTTTGTCGAAGAGTTTGCATTGAATACCATTTATTCTTAACTGTACATCTTTTATTAGAATTTTTGGCATTTATAATTTTTTTATAGAGAAAGAATTTAACCTTAATTAGATTTTTTCATTATCAGCAAGTTTGGTTGGTTAGGTTAGGTTATGACAGTAATTGCCGGACGTCTAATCCACGTACGGTTACCGGACGTGTATCCTCTGCCGTTTAAAAATGTAAACAAGCAGAACTAACTGTCAAATTGATTTTGATTTCTCAATTCAACACAGCTGGTTCAAACCTTATTAAATACTGCACGAATATTAGAACAGAGAGGGTAAGGATTATAAATTTAAAATAATGATGTCACTAGCCTGAATTTATTTAACATTACCTAAAGGAGCTGTCAAACCATATGTTAATGTAATTTCATTATCATAGGATTGTTTCAGTTACAGTACTTCATTTGTTTATGATCTAACTATACTGAGTCTGTTATAATATTTGTGAAATGTTGTAATATTATTTATTTATTTTTATAATAATTCATTTTAAAATAAATCATGCAATGGATATAGGAAATAATCAACATTCTATATTGCCCTATCAACCTAGGCCCTTATCCTGAGTTATGGGGTATATTCTTTTGATTTATTTGTTTGTAAACAGTAATATAATCCCCCTGCCCCAGCAAACCTATAGACTGAGCCAATTCCCGTTTGCCTGATTATAATTTCACTAAAATTTGTTAGAAAATTGCCCTATTAACATGTTTGGAACTATTGTGATATTTTTTCGTTTACAGTGCATACCATTAAACACATTCTTTTATTATAGGTATATGTGTGCCACACTATAGGATACCGTATAAATTAAAAGACTATATTTTCTTAGACCGTGTCCTCTCCCATCACTGCAATGATCATGTTCTACTTATATGCCAACCCCGTACGAAGGTCGGGTATTCTACTAGTTATTAATAAAGTTGAGAATACTAAAGGTTCTACAAAACAAAACATTGAATAATAAAAATACATTTGTATGAAAGTAACAGATAGATTGACAAAATTGTAAAACGATCGTATAATATCTAACAATATCAAATTATTTACAGTATCACGGTTACAACTTTTAAACTACTTTTGTTATGACTCAATGTTAACCTCTTTAGGACCTTTCATTTTATGCTTTTGTTAGTGGGGACTGGTTAAAACACCACAGTAGGTTTTACAAATATGATTGTGAGATGATATTACAATCTGAACTAGATTATGCGTGTTGATAATAATATGTATTTTAATTTAAGTACTTTAATTGATTCGGTTATATGTTTACCTCATATAACATTTGAACATGGATTGAAACATTAGATGTCTTTGGAATACTCTGAGAGTGAGAAGCAAAACATAACTTTCAGCAATGATGCATCGAAATCTACCTTTACTGACTGATTCAGAAATGTAATTGCAAAATATTTTGTCAACATTACTAAAATGTTAAAAAAAATAGATGTATCAGCACGAAATAGTTTGTAAGATAAAAAAAGCAGTCTAGGACAACTTATATAGCGTTCTAACCTCAAAAATTGTTATCGTTTCAGTGTACAAATTCAATTGATACAAAATAACTACGTTACCAATTTATGTTTGTAAACAAAAATCAATTTTTTAATGGTTGCGTAATAGCTATTTACATTACAAGTGTAGTAAGAGCGTTTTTACTTCACGCAGGTGAATGTTGTGCAACGAGCGGAAGCGAGTTGCATAATTCACCTAAGTGATGTAAACAGCACGCTCTTGCGTAACGTGTAACGTACAAGATTTTACCTGACCCGACAATAAACATGGGTTTACGTACAATATTTTTCATTATCCATTTCACTCATCTTCTATCAGTAACGTTCTTTTACTAACAAAAGCTAGGTTAGGTAGGAAAATTCTTTAAAGCATAATAATAACATTCAAGCGCACAGCTGATTTCTAGCGTTGAACATCGTTGGCTCCATAGAGTTATATTTTTTAAGTTAAGCACTCAATGTTATTTAAATGGGTTTCTTTACATCACCGAGTGAGTTTTTGATACTTTACATCACTCGAGAAGTAAGGAAGTTGTATACATCACGCTTCGGATAGGGAAGTTTAACATGGCGGGTTAGGTAAATCAATTTAAATTATTATTTACTACACAAATTATTTGTAACGTAAAACATTGTTCACCACTCGGAGCAAAAGTATATTATTTATGGTACTTAAATTGTTTTATAGTACGTGGCAGTATAGTATTAGGTGCGATACCAGGGGCTCCCGACGACGCAGACTCCCGACGACACAGACTTCCGAAATGTGACGTCACGGCCAACCACCCCTCTCTCTATCTGAGTGGAGTGGGAGAGAGTCGTTGCGGCAACGCCCCCGATCCAGCCGATGGCTTGTCCTCCACACGAAAACCCCTACAACACTATGACGTCACGGCCGTCTATCCCTCTCTCCGGGTAAAGTGGGGAAATGTGAGTTTTTGTCCGCGATTTTGATGTTGTTGATTTCCACTAAATTAACGATGTAATTGTTTTAAATCAGATTTGTAAAGCATGGCATAGACATATTTTTGTGATATTGTTCATTCCCACTAAATTAGCAATATATTTTAATCAGATTTGAACATAATTTTTAACGCAATTTGGACATTATTGGGAAAGTGTTGAGGTTTGTGAGTTAGTAGAAGTTTCAACAGCACATTAGGATATACAACGTCACACAGCTGATTTAAACCAATAATTTAATTAAGAATAATTGTTTCGTTTGTTTAAACCATCGATCTCTATTACTTAGACATCGATAGTTTAAACTAATAATTGGTGGGTTTATTAATTGTAATACTGTGTTATTTACTGTAGGACATGGGGATTCTATAATGGTAGGTAAAACACACCAATGCTGTATTATTCAAGAGTATTCATGTTTAATAAATTATTATTACGCCACAATACAATGTTTTAACGAACTTCCCACGCAAGGATTTAGGCCTAGTCCAGAAAACAGCTGTTTGCACCAGTTTTAGTCAAATGTGGTTTTATTACGTACTAATGTATTGCAATGAGTTTTTACCGGACAACAACCAGCTGGATGATTACATTAGGCAATGAGTGGTTATAAACAAAATCATAACCTCTCTTAGAGGTTATGAGTAGTGATTGTTAGTCCTTTAGTCGGTGGATATATTTAAGGATTTTTTATTGTTAAGTTAGCTTAGAGTGGTATGGTGTAAAATATCTTAAGTCACTCGTCCAAAATGTGTTTACGGGACTCGTATGGCAATCCCATACGACTTCGTGTCGCACGGGAACGACCACACACTCGTCCGGTAAACACCTATTTTCAGGCCTAATAACGTAATATACTATTACGTCACACTACACTGTTTTGAACAGCTCTTTGCCGTCAGCTTAATCAAATGGGGTTTCATTACGAACACTGTACTGTAATGAGTTTCACCGGACACCAACCAGCTGATTATATACTGTATTTGGCAATGAGTGAGTGTTTAGTTTATAAGCTAAAACATAACCTCTCTTAGAACTACTACATCGTAGATTCAAAAGTGCAACGTGTTTTATTAGAAAACTAGTTATAATTTTACCATAGAGAATAAGGTTTTTCTACTGTAATTTTTAAACTGTAAGAGATATAAAGAAAACTGAAATAAGTAAAATGTTTGTTTGAAAAGGACCTTCCACGTGATATGAAATTGTTATACCTAGCTATTTAAAAAAATTGAGTTTTCAGCTTTCTTTTATTATTCAAGTTTGAGATTTTTTTAAATGGGAAAATAACACGGAAAATGCCCTTAATTCAAATTATTTTAAAGAGTAGCTCAAGAATAATCTAGGAAAAAGAATTGGCGCTATTCCGTTCAGTTGTTAAGGTAATACGGTCTTTATCTTCAAAGTCCTTTTTAAAACCGTTTTGACCCACCCTGTAAATACGGTTAAAGATAATTAAAATTTTTTGGCACCAAAATGATCAGGGTATATAGACCTTTAAATTGATGTATCACACAACCCGTGTTTACAATTGAAAATTTCTCAAAAAGCATCCCTACCCCCCAAATTAGGCCCTTTTTGGCATTTTCAAAATTAAAAATAATTTTATTAGATTCGGAATGTCCAAATTAGGGGGAAATAAGAACGATTAAGTGTTAAAAGCCTTACCTTTGGATACAACAGATATGGAAAGTTTTCAAATGAACACCCTGTATATAAAATCAGCTTATCAAAGAAAAGATTTGTTCTGAAAATATTCAATGAAATGTCTATAATGTGTCTATTTAGCAATGTGAAATCAGTAGTATATGGCAGTGTTTCACAGCAAGAAGCTGCATTGTTTATATTTTGATTCGATACTAAGATTTTCCCATAACTAATTTTAGTGGACTAGTATTTTTTTCTGACGCCTCTATTATTTTAACCTCAATATTTTAATATTGCTTGAAAATAAACCTGAACTATTACGGGGTGTATTTTTATTATTCTCCGGATGAACATACATGACTACCCAGATATATAATTACTAAATAGAAAACATTATATTATTTTGCAATCGTTTATCAATAATACTCAAATTAATTGGTAACTTACATATTTAGTTTATGAGGTTTCCAATAATTCAATCCCTCCTTATTCAATCCGATGCTCTCGGGTCAAACACCTATTCATCAGGGGAACCGAAATCTTTAGGAATTTGAGTGACGCATACAGTACTTATTTTCGCCCCTCCTCCTACTTTAGAACGAATCAGATAGTTTTTCAATATAAGCACAACCCACATTACCCTAAAGCCACTTAAAGGTTTAGTTGTTGAAATGTTTAAAGGAGAGTGATCGGGAAGTAGAACGGCGTGTGGTGGGTAACTGGATGCATAGAACAGGACATATCTGAACAAGGAAAAGGCTACCTACCTACCTCGGCTATTGTGGGGTGGTCAGCCTGGCCGACCCTAATTAATTTCGCTTGACTGTGCTCAACAAAAACAACTACTATACCCAATACCAATATTAACATTCATTATCATATTATATTTTGTTTTTTCATGTCGATTATTTTGTTACCAAATATGATGTACTGTAATGAATAATAATATAGTTTAACCATATCCTGTTGTTGTAATATTTTGCTAAATCTATTATGTTGAAACACAGTGTTGAAAAAATACAATAAATCTCAAATAAATCATTGCATTAGAGATTACAGTATATAGATTTTTAAAACTGTGTGAAACCCCCTCCTTTGCACATAATAGCCCTTGGCAATTCCCTTAGAAAAGCCTTTAATTCCAGGAGTATTTTTAAGACAAAGACAAATAAAATAACTGAAATTAAAATGAATTACGTATCATTGATTTCAGATAAGTCCTAAAACAATTATAATGAATTATTGTTGATTCTGCATCATGCTTCAGGTACGTCCGATCTAATCAATAGCTCATTTTAGAATTAGCAGATTTTAGAACACAAAAATCAACGACGTACAACTTAGTGATTGATGATATTATTTAGTTTAATTTAAGCATAGGTTTAGCAAAACACAGTTACTAAATATACAACCTTAATATACATATTAAAAAACAATGTGACGTGCAAGTTATGTTAAGTTAATCCAACACATGTTAAGCAGTTCGAATTTATTTTAAGTAGCCTCCAAATTCATACAAAACACATGCAATCGTCTAAACCTTTTTTTTTTTTGTATCCGAATTTATTTTACAATCTGTTCAAACTTCAAATATGAGAACAATAAGTAAAACATATATCAAACAATGTCAGGAAGCAAGCACCTGTTCATCAACAAGTCTTGCCAAAAATTTGATCAGTCATTTAAACATTTACAGAAATCTGTAGCTTAAGTCCAACACATGCACAACACTTTTTAACCTGGTAATGCACTGACCATGTCCATGTCCAGCAGATTAACAGCAAGACTGTTCGGATGATATTCTAATTTTTCTTGATAATTTTTGCTAAGGTCTGTAATTTCTTCTTTCACTGATTTAATTTTGAAGTCATTCCTAATTGTTGTGTTGGATACGAACCAGGGTGCGCCAATAATTCTTCTCAGTGCCTTAGCCTGAAATCGTTCAAGAATTTCGATGTTGGATTTGCTCGAGGTCCCCCAAAGTTGAATTCCGTATGTCCAAATTGGTTTGATCATAACTTTATACAGTAAAATTTTGTTAGCCAATGATAATTTTGAATTCGTACCTAGTAGCCAATTGAGTTTACGAAGTTTTAATTCCATTTGCTGTCTCTTGCACCAGATATGAGATTTCCAATTTAATTTTTTGTCAAGAGTTAGACCTAAATATTTTACACTGTCTGCCTCCGTTAAGGCTACATTATTAATGGTTACAGGAGGATTGTACCCTGTTCTCAGAGTAAAAACAATATGTTTGGACTTGTTTTCGTTGACTTTTATCCTCCACTTTTTAAGCCAATACTGGAGTTCAGTCAAGGCAGCTTGTAGATTTATGTAAGCGACTTGAGGGTCCACATGACTCGACAACAGTGCGGTGTCATCAGCAAACGTAGCAACTGTGACGTTGGGGACCATAGGGATGTCTGCTGTATATATCAAATATAGCAAGGGACCAAGAACACTCCCCTGAGGTACTCCAGACTTTATCGGCTTCAGATCAGATAACGAATTTTCGAATTTTATTTGAAAAGATCGATTGGTCAGATATGATTTTAGAAGGTTGTACAAAGAGTGAGGGAGAGACGTTTTGAGTTTAAACAGAAGTCCGACATGCCACACCTTGTCAAACGCCTGTTGGACATCCAAAAATGCAGCAGAACAGTACTGTTTTTTCTCAAATGTGTTTTTTATAATATCCACTAACCGGTGGGTTTGTTGAATGGTAGAATGTTGTTTGCGGAAGCCGAACTGATGATCTGGTATTAAGTTTAATTCATCAACAGTGGGGGTTAACCTTTTAAGTATTACCTTTTCAAATAACTTTGATACTATAGGAAGCAAGCTTATGGGTCTGTAAGAAGATGCGTCATTAGGTGGTTTGCCTGGTTTTGGGATAACAACTATTTGTGCAATTTTCAGTTGAACAGAAAAATATTCCAATCGTAACATAGCATTAAATATAAATGTCAACAACATAATGGCTTTACGAGGTAGTTCTCTTAAAATTTTTCCAGTGATGAGATCGTACCCAGGACTTTTCACGGGGTTAATTTCCTTAAAAATTATTCTTGAAACCTCTGAAGGAGTGCAAGATTTTATAGGCAGTGACAACTGATTTGGTGCATCCAAAAATTCGTAAATTTCACTTTCGTCATTGGGGGGATTCGGAGTAATAGGCTTAAATACATCAGAAAAGTAATCTTCAAAAACCTTCGCTTTTTCTTCAGGGGTTTTAGCCCAGGACCCGTCAGGTTTCCGAATTGGAGGTACATGTTGAACTGGACGTTTAATATATTTAGTAGACTTCCAAAGAGAATACTCGGTTGCTTCAGTTGGGGTTAGATTTTTCGTAAAATCGTCAAACCATGTATTTTTAAGTTCCACTAAACATCGTTTTAATTTCTGAGCTGCACGATTTAGACGAGTTTTATCAAGAGGGTCGCGTGAATTTTGCCAAATTCTCCGTAGTCTACGTTTTTCTGCTACTGTCTTCTTAATAAAAATTGGGTAGTTATTTGATTTTGAGACACAGATTTTAGATTTTGGAGTTGCTTCCCAGGCTGATTTCTGTATGGTAGTGTTGAAGTAATTTATTGATTCTTCCACATCATGTTCATTCCGTAACGGGATTTTAAGATCAATACTGTTATTTACAAGGGTCCTAAAGTAATCCCAGTTTGTATTCTTATTACACAACGACGGGGATTTTTCCTTCAAGCATATACTAGTACTGTAAGTTATGATTACAGGGGAGTGGTCTGAAGAAAGATCAAGGGATGATTCGATATTCGTGTAGTTCAATTGTATACCTTTAACTACAAAAAAGTCCAGTAGGTCCGGTATTTTATTTCGGTCAGTTGGCCAGTAAGTAGGTAAACCTGAAGATACACAATCCAAATTCATTTCTGTTATAGCTCTGTAAAGAGTTCTGCCTCTTGGAGTTACTAGTCTTGAGCCCCAGTGTGTGTGTTTAGCATTATAGTCCCCACCCGCAATAAATGTTGGCCCAAGTGTTGAGAAAAAGTCTCTAAATTGATCCCTACTTATTGCATGAGGTGGAGGACAGTAGACTGCCGAGAGTGTAAGAGAGGCGTTATTGCCACATTTTACAACAATACTCGTGGCTTGTAAGAAATCATTTTGCATGTTAGGAAGCTCATAGTGTTTTAGTTTTTTGTGCACTAGTACAGCAGTTCCTCCATGAGCTCTATTATTTGGATGGTTAGTAAAGTAGACAATATAACCAGGAATTTTGAAGATACTTCTATCAGTGAAATGGGTTTCAGAAATGAGGCATACATCTATTTTTTGTTGAGTGAGTCTAAACCTACGTTTATTCGAACGAGTTAGCGAACCAACATGATCGGATCATGGAAACGGGCTTTTGTTTTATGGGGGGATAAATAATTTTCTCTAGACAATTTTGAAGAGCTTAAAAAACAATTAAGTATATTCAAGTGCTTCTGTATGATTATTAATTGGTTACGGAGAAAATTCTAAGTAGAAAATTCCCATGTTATTCTTATGGAAAATAAGGAAACAGTTGTAGTTTGCTTGTTTATGGATATATTTGGATCAAATCTCTCAAATCTATAAATTTTATATTAAGCTATTGAAATTTTATTAAAAACACACTTTATAACCCTCCCTGTAGGCAGCAAAACAAAACCTTGATATTCGTTAAACCTAATTATATTTGAATAGATTTAATTGAAAATCACATCAGGCAAATGGAAATTCGCTTAGTCTGCAGGTTTGCTGTATCGGGGGTATATTAATTTGTTTGTTTGATATATTAACGGACATCTCCAATTTTATAACTTTTATGACTTATGGTTCAGTTTTTACAAATTACAATACTGTAATAAATTATACTATAGCGAGCTTATTTAGGCCTACATTGGTTTTTAATGACCCGAGACCACAGGGTAGTGAACAGAATGTTGTGCAATTTGCACCAATACGTGAGCATGGTAAGAAGTTATTATGGAAAATCTGTGAAGGAATTAGTCCAATATCGCACAAAAACTGTGTTACCTTCTAATATCCAGTAGTGCATGCGATGGGTCGTTGTCGCGTTTAACATTATCAATCTTCCAAATTCAATAACAATCATAGCATGTTAAAATCAAGCCACGACCTAAACACAGTACAAAAGGAAAAAAATGCAAATGATGATTACTGATCAAATAATACAGAGAAAGTCTTAAGTTGACATTTAAATCACAATTTGGAAACGACCACTTATTGAATGGGTACAGTATTTTACGGATTTGAATAACGTCGTTTTTGTATGAGCTAGCTCCCTATGGAATAAGACATATTTAAATTGAATATCACATGGCCAATATAATCGAGTTTTGGCAATGAACAACTTAAAGATTTCGGGCGACTATTTTAATAATTCTAATAATTTATTCTAATCTTTTTAAGCGGAAATATATGTGTAAGGCATGGTATGTGTCAAGACTGATTAAAAATATATTGCTAATTCAGTGGTAATCACGTGCCATCGGCTGGACCGGGGGCGTTGCCGCATGGAATTACGTGTGGAGGTAAAGCCGTCGGCTGGACCGGGGGGGTTGCTACAGAGAATTACGTTTGAGGGTAAGCCTTCGGCTGGACCGGGGGGAGTTGCCGCAACGACTCTCTCCCATTCCACTCAGATAGAGAGAGGGGTGGTCGGCCGTGACGTCACAGTTCGGAAGTCTGTGTCGTCGGGAGTCTGCGTCGTCGGGAGCCCGTGGCGCGTTCCCATAGTATTATTAGTTGCTTGTTGCACTGTTCTACACACTGCTCAAGCTCTACAGCTCATTAAGTGGCATCCTGTCCACACACTGTTGATATATACTGAATTGTGGCATGGTGCCACTATTTCGAGTGTAGGCTGGCGCGAGAATTGGCAACGTAGCATTAGGAAAGTTATAGTTCCGGCGGACGGCGCGAGGCGCGCTAGCTACCTGTATGGTTTCGTGTTCCACAATTCGGTGTGTACCTGCGCTACTTAAACTCACATCAACGAGTTCAAAAATACTCAATTGTGGCATGTGATGTTTAAACGACGTAATAATGCTGGAAAACCTCAAAAATGATCGAATTAGCTGTGGCACCCTGAAAAAGGTGCCACAATTTTTGAAGGTGCCACAGTACGGCCGTGTGCCTGTGAAGGATGCCACTATTCGGTGAATACAAACACACACACACACACACACACACACACACACACACACACACACAGACATCACTTCGAAAACACACAGACATCACTTCAACCAGGGGGACCCAAAACGAATATATCCACTCAAAACTCAAACTCGAAAATTTTGACGAAAACAATACTTTCTCCATATACTATGGTATAGGGGGAGAAAGTAAAAATAATGAAGATAGAGCTAAAATACTTGGTACAAAGTTACAAGGCATAAGACTCTATTTAAACACATATTCAGTGATCCAATAATTGTTCAGGGGGACGGCCAACAAGGAGTCGGAAGAAAATCTTAAATGGAAGCATAGGTCAATATGCACATCAAATTAAAGGTCTTTTTTAGTAGAATACAATGCCGCAAACTGCACTTCAAAAGGTTGATTCTGCGCAAAATGGCAGATGTTTAAAGATTTCTTGAATCCGCCATTTTGAATCTTTGAACGACTGCCATTTTTTACACAGGCATTCTTTTGAGCTTGGATTTACGGCATCGTAATCTAAAAGTGAAGACCTTTAATTTGATGTGCATATCGACCTATTCTTACGTTCAAAATTTTCTTCCGATTCCTAGGGCTGTGCCCCTGGGGAATAAGCGTATAATAGCAATGTAAATTAAATGAATCTTTGAACAACTGTCATTTTGCGCAGGATCAACCTTTTGAAGTGCGGTTTGCGGCATTGTATTCTACTAAAAAATACCTTTAGTTTGATGTGCATATTGACCTATGCTTCTATTTAAGATTTTCTTCTGACTCCTTGTGGGACGTCCCCCTGAAGCGTTATTGAATCACTGAATATGTGTTAAAATAGAGTTTAATGCCCTGTATTTTTTTACCAAGTATTTTAGCTCTATCTGCATTATTTGTTTTAAATATTTAACCGTTCCGGGTTTTTTTCTACCACACTGTATAAGTCTACACATTAGTACACAATTAAGCTACTAATAGCTATTTCCTAAAACCACTGATATTATCTGACATTTAAGAGCATTTTTGAACAAGGAAAAGTTTGCATCCTAATTATTGTATTTGAATATGGTTAAAAATATATTATTACAAACAAATACACATGCACAAGATACGATTGGAGGTACCTGCAGACTAGCCGCTTCTGAGAGATAAAACGAAACCATTCGTCTTCCGAATAAAAACATGTTCCACTGACGTGCTTAACAAGGCGCTGCATTTCAAGATGTATGACTACATTCAGATAAGCTTGAAATAAAATTTGGAGTTTTGATTTCCTTGGTTGTGGAATTTCCATTTTCACTTCGGTATAAATTGATTCCGTTATTGGGAGAAATTATTGTCGATTTACTTACAATTTTACAAATTCTATTTAATGTAGTTATTGACATGTGTATGTTTTATTTGTATCTTCTTTAATGCAAATATTTAATAGAAAGGAAATCATTAGTTTTGAGTCAGTGTTTTTAATTTATTGCAACTGAAAGTTTTTTATGATTTTTTATGGGTTTGATTAAGTATTTTCAGTTGTTAAATAGGCTCTATATATTTTCCAAGAAAATACGATTGGGAAATAAAATAATGCAAAATCATGCGTAACCAATTGCACAAAATTTGAGAGATATGAACACACAATTATAAGTAGCTACTTAAGAATGAATTAAAATCTATTAAATTATGAACGGACAAATGTTCTAAAATGTTCTATAAACATCTTGAGAATATATGGCCTAAGCATTTTAATAACTAATGTATCCAACTATAAAAAGTAGTCAATGCAGTAAGTTTAGTAAATGCAGCCAAAACTTACCTGGCACCATAAATGTAAACTTTGGACTGTCCGATTGAAAGCTATTAAACTGATTTTGGTAATAGAAATATTACAACACTAGGAATAATCTAAATTGGTAATTACTTTAAAAGAAAGTAGTAATATTTATTTAACTATGCAACTATTGCAGTAAGGTGGGAAAATAAAACCAAGTAAATTGATATTGTAAACGTTTTTTAGTAAAAAGTGATCCTACAGATAAAATCCACTATTTTATCAACAATAAATATCCATGCTATTACACGTGTCTTGTCATAGAAACCCGTTGATTAACGCTGTACACAGTTTTTTGCAATAATATTATGTTCCTAGCTGATGTTATGGTCAATATGATTATCCATAGTGCTATTTATATATCTCCAGTAGTTAAACATATTGCCACAACAAATTTGTGTGCTAATGTGGTTGTAGGAGTACCCTTATAAACATCGCACCATAAATTCAGTAAAACAACTTGTTTAACATTTTCACAATACCTCCATGTATAATGTTTTGTGTATTGTTGGTCAATACAAATATGTTTATAAGTTTCAATACACTCTAAATACTAATAAAATATTCCTAGTTAGATTTTGCGAATAGTTATCTTACAGTGTTTAACTGTTGTAACGCGATTGTGAGTTGTTTACATACAATATACAAATGTGCATAAATATTGTTTTTAAATTATGTAAATAGTATATTGTTTGGTTGCATGAAATAGGTATTTGATATTTACACCGTAAGGTCCCTCTAGGTAAACGTAGGAAAACAGGGTTTTCGTCAATAATGGTATTTGAATAAGGCTATATTCCCGTGAGAAGCTAGTATTACGAGATTTTGTTCCCGTCAAAATCCAAGTTTATGGAGTAAGACAACAGCATAGTTCCTAAGCTCAGGGGAAATAAGTCTCTTTCTATATACTTGATAACACGTTCTTCTCATGTACCTTCAGTAAGTGCAACGTTTAACTGGATAAAAAAAAGTTTAAGAGATGTAAGGGTTACTAGATAGTTTAATTGTGCATAGATTTTTTTCCTACGCCAGAAGCATTTTATAATTAAAATCAACGTGAGATAATATAATAATATTTCTGTTATCCAAGAGTATTTCTACGTACGCTTTACCATTCGCTACAACTAAGGGGACTGAACAGTAGGTTAATGAATATTGTGCTATGTTCATTAAAACATTTTCTTTAGCTAATCAAAACTCCATTTCCGTAAAATAAAATTTAAAAATGCGTTGACCTACCCAAGCGTTATTACAATAAAATTCAATCTTTTGCTCATTAATCTAACCATAGCTGTATCAAATATATATTAGAGAAAGTTAATAATATGTTTGAACCTCCTTAAAATAGTTGTATGTGTATGTGTCATTACTTTTATATATAAATTAAAAGGCAAGCATGTTTCTTGAAAAATTTTTTCTCAGCTCGTGTGCATCGCAGGGAAAATCGACGCATCATGTTAGAAAGATATTTTCCTGTACATGTGCTAAATCTCATTATAAATCAAAATAGGAAAAAAATAACAAAAAATACTAACAGGGGCCTGATAGGTTGCCATGCTGGTGACGAAAACAATGAAATACAAACATAAAATCAAAATTAATGGAAGAAACTCCAATCACACGTTTTAATTACAGGGTAGGGGGAAAATAGAGAAGTCATTACATATATTTGGTCGAGCTTTCGACAACTAGATGACCTCTAGTATATATTTAATGGACATTACTCCCGTATTAAAAGTATTTCAATGATTACCCTCAAAGTGCCTATGTCATTTTAGACATGTCAATTGAAACAAAGTAGATTCTAAAATTATTTTATATGATTATGTGAATATTTTTTAAAGTAATTTGACATTGTTTATGACTTTGTAGAAATCAATCTCTCATAACACACATAAACGCTTGCATACAATGTGCTTTATTAAGCACAATATAACTTGGGGATCATTTCCTGGTGGAAATAGCTCGTTGTCCTCATGCATATTCGAACAGTTAACAATGCGATGTAATGAAGAGCTTCCACCATGTGAGGATTCAATTTATAAATTAATTGCTGCATCTTTTTCCACATTTAAATTTCTAATTCCTACCAAAAATTTTTTGATGAAATCACCATGACCACACAATATTTTAATGCATGTTTTCCCTAGGGTTATATTCTTTCTCCCTCGTTTACTGTCCTTATCATGTAAGATATACAAAAAAATTGATAGTACATTTAATCACACATAACAGAAGTGGGCATTTATAGTAATATTGTCTTAATTTTATAACACATTTTATTGCAAGTTATCCAACTGATAGTGACTGGCCAGAGTTGACAGATAAATATTTAAAGTTCTCTTTTTAAAGCCCACAAAATATTAAACAAAACGCACCTGCTAACTATGAACTAGAGTTACTTTGTGGGCGATTAATTTAATTGGTCCCTTAGGCCGCAAATGCTCAACTTTGGTTATTAAATAAACACAAAGCAATCCATTACAGTTCTGCATGTTTTAAAATTAGAGTAGCTCCTTTTAGTCGAATTTAAGCCTTTTATTCGCCATTTAACCAATATTTAATCGTCAATTTCATGTGTAGTAATGTAATGGTAATTTTCTTGCGGAAATAAATATTTCTTGGTATTTTAAAGAAGTTTGTATTTAATTTGGCACCAGGATGTTATAGGAATTTTCCGATCTACTATATATTGATTTTAGTGCTTTGTTATCTTACGATGAAGAAACTTATTACAATCTCAAATTTTCACCCAAGGTGATAAAATACCTTGTTATGATGCATATAAACAGACCTATAAATCCTTCCTAACGGCAAACAATGGTTCGTAAAAAACCACTTAATTTTCGTTTGAAAAGTATTTGTAAATTTCTAGTGTACCTTGCTATCTTGATATATCTTACACAACCTACACATGGACACAAATATCAAATGTAATGCTTACCTGTATAGTCGTAAACTGTATTTTATAGTTTAAGAAAGTCTTTAAATCCCTCATTAGGAATCGATTCTCGTTTCTAAATATATGATTATTTTGTATGGACTGTACAGTATTAAACAAAACATTAAATAATCTTGTAATTACACAATAACTATATAATACAAGTTTAAAAAAATTGGTGGAAGGATATACTGTTCGACTAAAGAACATTGTGCCTATCACGTCACAGTGATTAATAAGCGATACAACCAACGAACTAATTAGGTGTACAATGTGGTTGTCAGCTTGCAATATTGAACGGAGCTAGCTAATTAATCCAATACTTTCAAATCAATGCTACATTCGGTTAAAGTAAATTAGATGTGTAATTGCATTTTAAAAAAAAAAACAAAGCATCATCTGTTTCTTGTAAATAAGATCCCTACTAAAGCCAATAGCATCTTTGTTGCACATATTATATGGAATGCCTATTCATAATATCCAAAGTCAGTGATACATTTGGTTCACATGTAATGGCTATTTGGAGTACCTATCTAGAGTCAATTGTGCATTAGCGTAATTCCGGTGACCCTAAATGGTTATTCATTTTATAGTAAATTATGCTCAACGTTATTAATCCCATAGTTTTTCCGTTTAGTTCTGTAATTTGTATGTGCAAGTTTAGATGATTCATTAACTTACATATTTTACGACTTAACTTTTTCATATCCCTTGCGTAAAATTTCATGGAGACCAATAAACACAGAAGGCACATGTTGGATTTATAAAAATTTAAATTCACGATGAGAATAACCCAATAGTCCGATCTGTACTATTTAAGATATTATATACCTTTCCAAAGTTAGTTACTATGACTGTGCTAAATTTCTTCAGTATGTGTAAAACAAAAGCACGAGTGTAGCTTCGCTCGCTCCACTTAACAAATAAAAAGCTTAAGCCTTTTAACTAGGTTGTATTTTACTGAAGATCTTCTGCCCTTCTGATTTACATATTTTAAGCTTCTAAGAAAATAAGATAAACGTTTTCATCAATCCCTAAAATCTACTCATTTGCAATAGGATTTCCATTTTGTCACAGCGTGAAATTTTCAATTTGCCAAACACGTTTCTTCAAAGCCCTTACAGTACAGTCAAAAGGAATTTTGTATACTTATCTTAAAAGAAACGTGGTTTTAATACTTAGATTTATGTATCGAAAATCTATTGCAATATTATCAATACAGCGATCTTATTGTTAAATTTGGTCATCTACTAGCTTTAATAACTTTGAAAAACGTTGTTATATAAATTATAAAACATATTTACTTGACAAAAAACATTTAAATAGTTTCTAAACATTTAAAAAAAATAATTATGAGAGCCTTTGTTGATAAGGGTAGCAAGAAATACGGACATTTTATTTCTTTAAAGTAACTTGTGGTTTAGTTCTGGCTAAAGAAAAAATCCAAGCGTTGTCGAACGAAAACCAAGCAGATTACTCATAACCTTGAATTAATATGGAGAAAGTGAGTTGTAAGAAATACATTTCAAATGTCTACCCGTACCTATATAGAGTGTCTTTAACATGTGCACCGTTCATTTAGTGATATATGCATATTGATTTATAACATTTTATAACAGTGATGTATCGGACAATTCAGTTGAATAAATTAATACCGTTGGTTAACCATTGAACCAATCACCGATAGCGTCCTACCCCCTACCTGTCCGGTATGATCCTTCTCTTCGGCCTTTAGTTGCCCACCACCTACACCGGCTTCACACCTAATGCGACTTCTTATTTCACCCCGGTCTTACGAGTTCTTCTAAAAGTAGTGTTAATTTAAGAGAAGTGTTAAATCAATGAGTGCCAAAAATTCCACCTTTTATTGTTTATGCTCTATGTGTAATATATGTGTATTATCTTGATGATAACCCGCACCCAGATACTAAATTATAAATAAGTGGAAAGTGACACGTGTTGTAAAATGTACTAAGAAAACGTTTTAATTAGTTTTTATTAGTTTTACATTCACAAGACATTATTAACTCGATGCTGGAAGTACTTTTGTTATTCTTATTATTTATCTAACAGATAATTACTCATATAATTTGTTCTGATATAAATAGTTTATGCAATTTTTTTCTGAAATCTTATTTTGTTGCACTTTATAGTAAAATTACTATTGATCAAAGAAATATGGGTAAATATGGGTAGGCAAACACTAATTTTTTTTGAATATCGTCATTGTTTTGTATAGATGAGTGTGATTTCAAAAAGAGAAATTGTTATTAAAATTCACCAAGCTTTATAACCCCAGCGACCATATCATATATATAGATGAACAAAAAAGTGGTGAAAATCAATTGATAGAAAATTAGCCATTTAAGATCTTATCATTTTAAACTAAGCATGAAACATTAATTCACAAGAGACTAATTGAGCAATAGTTGGTTGAAACTATCACAGTTCTGTTTGTGACACATGTTGTGTGTATGACAGCTGATATACAGTCAGCCATTCCAGTTGTTTGAACAAAGGGGAATTAAAAATTAAATTCCTGACTTTGCTACCAAACTGAATAATTGCTGGTTCAATAGATATTTGTTAATATAGTAGAAATCAAGTTTATTGATCTGCCTAAACAGTGAGTTACTACCTACTGGAAAAATAATAAATTCATTTGAGTTCAGAAAATATTATAATGATACAAAATTAAATTAACCCTTTACAAATCAAATCAAAACTATTCTCTTGATGAGATATTTAAGTCCAAATTGGAATAGACAGAGAGGAATGATGTGTAGAGATGTACTCACGACCTCGAAGAGAAGAAATTAATGAATGTTCGTTAATACCAAGTAATGGAGATTAACACTTCTTGAGAAAATAAAATATAACACTGTGTGCACACAAACTTCTGGTGAATGTTCCTCACGGTTAAATAAAACTTCTGTTGAAACAATAGAGTCAATAATTGATGATTTAATATGGGATACTGAGACCCATGGTAAAATAATTAGAGGGATTCAGAGACCCTCATAATGTTTGATTCACATGAAGACTGCATAGTAACTGCGTGAGTTGGAGCAGTGTACAGGAAAAACCACTGGTCAGTCTATATCATGTCGGCTGGAACTGATAAGCAGGATACGCAGCACATTCCTCTGCATTGTCTGCCTATCTCTCTCTCTCTCTCTGTCTGGCTTAACTTAATACAATTTTATTTTATGAACTCACTTAAAATATTATTCTGAATTGAACCAAAAAGTGCAGTGATTTATTTACACACAAAACATTTAAATATCTATTATTTAAATGACAAAACAAGTATTATTTTATTTAAAATAAATTTAAGTTTAGACCTAATTTGAGAATGCTCAAACATACCGCCCACCGAAATTTCAAAGGAAATTTCTAGCATCTTACTTAAAAGGGTCAGAATTGATTGAAAGAAGAGGTACCAATTTCACAGCTGGACGTTGGAATTCAGAGTCACTGGTCTTGACAGTCATCACTCGAACAATTCCATCACGGCCTGGGTGAGTCTTGATGATTCTTCCAAGAGGCCACTGCAAGACAGGTCCATTTTGATCCTTAAGAAGAACCAAGTCTCCGATTTTAGGGTTTGTAGAAGATCTTGTCCATTTTCCTCTCACTTGCAGGATGTTCAAGTATTCCACTCGCCACCTCTTCCAAAAATGTTGAACCATCTTGTGGACTAGTTGCCATCTTGTAAGGACGTTTTCTCGAAGATCAAGAAGAGAAGGTTCGGGAGGAGCAACAAGAGGGCATCCAACAAGAAAGTGTCCTGGAGAAAGAAAATTAGTTTCTTCTGGACTAGCTGACAAAGGACAAAGTGGTCTTGAATTCAGAACTGCTTCTACTTGGGTGAGCAAGGTTGACCACTCTTCATAAGTCAAAGCAGTTTCTCCAGCTATCTTCCTCAAATGCGTCTTGGCTGATTTCACTGCGGACTCCCACAGTCCACCAAAGTGTGGGGAGTAGGGAGGATTGAAATTCCATTTTACTTCCAGTTTAGTAGTTTGCTGTAGAATTTCTTCTTGTGTAGTCTGATTGGAGTACCATATTCCTAACTCTCGAAGACGATTAGCTGCTCCTCTGAAGTTTGTTCCACAGTCGGAATACACTTGTTCAGGAAGACCTCTTCTAGAAATAAAACGTCTGAAAGCAGCCATAAAGGCATCTGTTGAGAGTGCGGTTACCAGCTCTAAATGCAAAGCTTTAGTTGCCATGCAGACAAAAACACAGATGTAAGTCTTGGCAGTGGTTGCTTTTCTTCTTAACGACTCTCTCATAGTCAAAGGTCCAGCAAAGTCAACACCAACATGTAAAAATGCTCGGCTTACATTCACTCGTGGCGAAGGAAGATCAGCCATCATCGGGGAAAAGGTTTCAGCCTTTAGCTTGAAGCACCTTAGACATTTGAAGGTTCGCTGACGGACAATATTTCTCAGTGATGGTATCCAAAATCGTAATTGAATCAGAGCTTGAAGCAAGTTGGGTCCTGGGTGTAGGTAGATTTTATGGTAATAATCTACCAACAATAAGGTGAAATGACACTTTGGCAGAAGGATTGGGTGTCTTTGATCTTCTGGGATAGCTGCATTATTTAGCCTGCCGCCCACCCTGAGTATCCCCAGTTTGTCAAAGAAAGGGGTAAGTTTATGAAACTTATTGAGGACAGCAGTTGCACATCTTCTGTCGCCATCAATAGAGAAAAAGTGTGATTGAATTTTCTTGATGCAGGATAGTAAGGACTCTTGAATTTCCTTAGGCTGAAGGGGTCCTTTAAGACGACTAGTACTGTGTAGTTTAGCTTGACAATTGTAGATAAATCTTCTGATCCAAGATATTACACGTAGAAGTTTGTAGTATGAAGAATAGTTTTCCATCATCTTGATAAGCTCTGGCTCAGTACTATTTGAGACAAGCACTTGTGGTTCAGCTTTCACTTCAGGTAGGGGCTGCTGCTGGAACTGTACTGTAGACTCTGGCCATTTATCTTCAGGCATATTCATCCACTTAGGGCCATGCCACCATAGATCACAGTTAGTTAGTTTATCTGGTAAAAGTCCTCTAGAACCATGGTCACTTGGATTTTCCTCTAATTTAATATGTCTCCACGATGAAACAGGAGTATGTTCTGAGATATGTGCAACTCTGTTTGCTACAAAAACTTTAAGCTTGTAAGTTGGTGTATTCAGCCATCCTAAGACAATTGAAGAATCAGTGAAGAAAATAGGCTTCTGAAACTGATTACTGGCAAATTGGCTGAGGGTTTCCATAACAGAGTGGAATATTGTTGCAAGCAGGTAGGCTCCACACAACTCTAAGCGTGGGATAGACAGTGTCTTGATTGGGGCTAACTTAGTTTTGGCTGTTAGAAGGTTTGTAATTATTTTGTCACTAATAACTCTCAGATACAGTGCAGCACAATATCATTTTTCTGAAGCATCAGCAAATCCTACTATTTGCAATTTGTATGGTTTGTCAGATGTTACAAATCTTGGAATACTAAGATGTTGCAGGTTCTCTAGCTGAGTAGTCAAGTCATTCCATAGAGTCTTCAAGTTAGTTGGGATTTCCGAATCCCAGCCCAGCTTCAATTTCCATAGGCTTTGTATTATGCTCTTTGCAATCATTATCACAGGAGAAACGAATCCTAGAGGATCAAAAATCTTTGCAACAGCTGATAGGATGGCCCTTTTAGTAAACACAGGGGTAAATTGTTCAATCTGGTATGCAAACGTGTCGCTTGAAGGGTTCCATTGAAGTCCTAGGATCTTGACATTTGAATCTTCACTAGATGAGAGGTTGATCTGTTTGATATGTTTTGAAGGATTGATTGCATTTAAAATTTCCTGAGAGTTACTGGCCCATTTACTTAGACCAAAATGACCTTTGTGTAAAAGATTGATTACTTCATCCTTGAGTTTCAAGGCTTCATCAACAGTAGAAGCACCAGTGACAAGATCGTCGACATACATGTCTTTAAGAATAGCCTTTGCTGCATGTGGATAGTCAGTCCCTTCATCGGTTGCTAGCTGTTTCATGACTCTCAAGGCTAAAAAAGGTGCAGAGGTAGTACCATACGTTACTGTATTCAGTTCATATTTCTGAATAGCTTCAGAAGGATCAAATCTCCAGAAAATGTGTTGATATACCCTATCAGAGGGATGAACTAAAATCTGCCTGTACATTTTTATTATATCAGCCACAAAAACTACTGGATACATCCTAAATCTTGTCAAGATACCTTTTATGTCTTGCTGTAACTTTGGGCCTATCATAAGATGGTTGTTTAGAGACGTGTTAGAGTCAGTAAGGGAAGAAGCATCAAATACTACTCTGAGCTTAATCTGTGAGCGATCTTCTTTAGTGACAGAATGGTGTGGGATCACATATTTTGAAGTAGATGATGTGGGGCTCATGTGTTCCAGTTCAAGGTATTCTTTCATGAAATTGCAGTATTCAGACTTAAGTAGAGAATTCTTTGTCAGTTTTGTTTCTAGACTGTATAGTCTTTTCAGAGAATTTCTTTCAGAGTCACCAAGATGCTTTGGCTCACTTTTAAACGGTAGGCGAACAACGTACTGGCCGCTCTCAAGTCTGTAGTGAGTCTCTGTAAAATGCTTTTCACAAGCTAAATCTTCTGGGTTTTCTTTGACTGGGATAGAAGCAGGTTCCTCGAGTTCCCAAAATCGTTGCAGCTGATTATGAATATCATATTTATCATAAGCAAGGGTGAAGAAAGAAGCATTCATATTAGTGGATGATTGACAGTCAAGAACTCTCCCAATAGCAATGTAGCCAAAGACTGATGCAAACAGCTTGGGTTGGTTTTCATGAAGAGTAATCGAAGATCCAAGCCAAACATCTGGAAACAAGTCAGAGCCCAATAAAAACTCAATAGGTCCAGGTTCCCAAAACTTAGGGTCTGCTAGTTCAAATTTGGTATATTCCGACCATAAGTTAGAAGGCATAGTGAAGTTGGGTAGGTATGAAGTAATATTGTTGATCACAACAGCTTCTGTTTTGAGGATAGGGGATTCCTGATTTTTTGGCTTCAGATGACAAAGTGCTTTGCCTTTTGCACCATCAAATATGGTCTGGCCAATAGCCGATATCTTCTTTGGATATGGTGTTGTCGATAAACCAAGTTTGGTGAGGCATTTGTGAGTTATGAAGGAATGTTGACTTCCTGAGTCTATCACTAGACGTATGGGTTGAAATCTTCCGGAAGCATCTTTTATCTCAGCAACTACAGTACCTAGCAATATGTTGCTATGTTGAGGAAGAGTTGCGGTCAAAGACGAAGTTGGTGCACTAGTAGCATTATCTTTCAGTTCTTCATCAGCTGAGGTTGGAATATGTAGTAACGAGTGGTGTCTCTTCTTGCAAAATTTACAAGTCCACTTTGAGTTACACTTTCCTATAGTGTGGTTGGCATACAAGCAATTTTTACATCCATGCCAATTTTTTAACATCTTGTGTCGCTCATCAACTGTTGCATTCATAAAATCTTTACATCTCCAGAGTGTATGACTACCACTGTTGCATAGAAAGCATGTGAAACCTTTATTGTTATCTTTCGATTGCATGTTATTTCCTGGTGAGTTAGCCAAGAGTGTAGCTCGCATACCACGGCTAGAAGATCTAGTATTATATCCTTTAATAGCGCCACTAGGCTTCGCAGAGTTATTGTCATGTGAGGATTGATGAGAATTTCCAAGGGCGAGCTGTAATGCTAGGCATCGTTCCCGTAGAAATTTTGTAAGATCATCAAAGACAGGAAAATCTTTATCTTTGTGTTGAAGTTCAAACTGTTCTCTGGTCGCAGAATCTAATAATCGAACAGCAATATGAAACAATACAAAATCTGCTTCATTTGGAATTTTTAGCAGTTTAAATGCTGCAATATTGTCTGAAACTTGTGATACAAAGTTCTGTAGAGAATCAATGGTAGGTTTGCCTTGCTGTGGCTTAAACTGGATGAGCTGATTTAAATAGTTAGAGGCTAGCATACGTTTATTATTAAACGTGTCATTCAATGCCTTCCATGCCAAGTCATAATTGTCTTCTATTAATGGCAAGTTACTTATAACTGCAGAAGCTGTGCCTACAAGTGAGGAAACCAGGTAATGGAATTTCTCCATTTTAGTCAACAAAGCATCATTATGAATAATTGATAAGAATGCATCACGGAATTTAGGCCAGTTTGTAATTTGTCCGTTGAAGTGGGGCAGATTGATCCGAGGTAAAATTTTATTTGATCTGTTTTCAGATGATATAACTGATTCATTAGGATTAATGCTTTGGCGTGAGGGAGGTGATGTTGTCTGAACAAGAGCCATAAGTGCCTCATAGCTTGTGTGTGCCTCGTAGTAATAACGTTTGGCCTTAGTTTGGATAGTCAGATCTGCTTCGACAGGAAATTCTGAGACTTTTCCTTCATCTTCATGTAGGTCAATAAGTTCATCCCAAAGAGTTTCAAATTTGGAAAAATATTTCTCTAACACCTTAAACATACCCTTGAATAAGTTCACTTGAGCAGGATCTTTGAGAGCTGCTCTACCCTTCTCATTAATAGTTTGGACTTCCTTAGCACTATCTGATAATTTTCGCTTCAAGGCAGAAACCTTACGCTTAAAATCTTCTGCATCCATTTTCCCCTCAGAAATTGAATACCAAGAGAAAATTTAAATAATCAAAGGCACAAATGTTTGAGCAATCTTTACAAAAGTATGAACATGACAAGTACTATATACTTCAAGATAGTAAAAAAAATCAACAAAGAATACCACTAATTCAGAATGAAAGTAGATAAAAAAATTCACATCATGATTTGCAAAATTATTCAATAATGCTTGTAGCCTATATAATATTACAGTAGCACATAGAACAAGGTTGTAGAATATAAATCAGCAATATTTATTTATGTTAAGAAACTATTTGGCATAAGAAAATATTTTCAGATTAAATTCTCAAAACAACCCTAATAACTCTTAAAATTATCAATAAACCACAAATCCAATTCTGGAGAAATGTATGAGCGTTTTAACGATTAAATATCTAATTTAATCAAAGATCAAATGAATACCAAATATTTTATATGATAACTACCTTTAAACAAACAAATTCTCAACTGTAATCTACAATAACCTTCAAATACAATTAACCTTACTTTGACAATTTAAAAATGACCTTAAATATGTTTCTTTAAAAGGATATTTTAATTTACAATTTTTTATTTATTAACAAATGACTAAGTTAATCCGGCTCGAAGGACCAATATGTTTGAACAAAGGGGAATTAAAAATTAAATTCCTGACTTTGCTACCAAACTGAATAATTGCTGGTTCAATAGATATTTGTTAATATAGTAGAAATCAAGTTTATTGATCTGCCTAAACAGTGAGTTACTACCTACTGGAAAAATAATAAATTCATTTGAGTTCAGAAAATATTATAATGATACAAAATTAAATTAACCCTTTACAAATCAAATCAAAACTATTCTCTTGATGAGATATTTAAGTCCAAATTGGAATAGACAGAGAGGAATGATGTGTAGAGATGTACTCACGACCTCGAAGAGAAGAAATTAATGAATGTTCGTTAATACCAAGTAATGGAGATTAACACTTCTTGAGAAAATAAAATATAACACTGTGTGCACACAAACTTCTGGTGAATGTTCCTCACGGTTAAATAAAACTTCTGTTGAAACAATAGAGTCAATAATTGATGATTTAATATGGGATACTGAGACCCATGGTAAAATAATTAGAGGGATTCAGAGACCCTCATAATGTTTGATTCACATGAAGACTGCATAGTAACTGCGTGAGTTGGAGCAGTGTACAGGAAAAACCACTGGTCAGTCTATATCATGTCGGCTGGAACTGATAAGCAGGATACGCAGCACATTCCTCTGCATTGTCTGCCTATCTCTCTCTCTCTCTCTGTCTGGCTTAACTTAATACAATTTTATTTTATGAACTCACTTAAAATATTATTCTGAATTGAACCAAAAAGTGCAGTGATTTATTTACACACAAAACATTTAAATATCTATTATTTAAATGACAAAACAAGTATTATTTTATTTAAAATAAATTTAAGTTTAGACCTAATTTGAGAATGCTCAAACACCAGTTGTTCACTGGTATCTAAAATATACTAGTTTGATTCTAATGTAGTACAAGTTATAAGAATTTTTAAAAGGATGAATTATTAATAATAGGTCAATAACATATTAAATAGCAAAATAGACGATGTTTTTCATGTTCAGAATTTTTATCACTTTTATATTAGATATTACGTTTGAAATTATAGAGAAAACCCCATATTTCCCCCCAAAAATAGTATGTAACTAGTACAATTTCTCTATGATATTTGTTTCACACATTTTCAACATGTAATTTAATTTTTTTTATACAATATCAACTATTTTAATAAAAATAATAAATGTTCATTTAATAGTATTTTTTTACGTTTGATTATTTATTTATTTATTTATCATACGGTAAACACCATTTTTACAATCGATAATACATGAGGGCAATACAATAAAATATTTATAAATATGTATAAGTCAGATTCAGATTCATCTTGCTGAAAAAAAAAAAATTGCTAACATGAAAAAATGACACCAACAGGATTGTCCAAAAATGCTTTAACAAAAATTGGAACATGCGTATTATAAATCCTAGTTAACAAGCATAAACATTTTTAGAGAAAAATACGATTACCAAAACTAGATAACAATTGATAAATATTTCAATATAATAACAATAACAAGCAAAAATATAAATATGTTGACAGACAAGACAAAAAAAGAAAAAAAAATGACAACAATTAATAACAGTGACGTAAACTAAGTGAAGAATTTTAACAGTGCAATACAAATTTATCTGAATGTGCAGACAACAAACAGGTAGCAAATTCCGGACAGTGATATCAGGACAATTTCTCATCAACGAAAAACAATAACAATAACAACTTAAACTATGATATTTTTTATGGCTTTCAGTTTGCAGGTGAACACGTCAACATGTTGGCATGCTTGATTTCCAATTCTGTGGAGCCGTGGAATTGTACTGTGGAAGGCGTAGTTTGTAGAAAAAGAAGCTTTGTTGAAGAGTTAAATGTGCCTGAAGTGTCGAGGAACGTGGACATTAATTAGGCGAAGTATTTCTGGAGCATCAACTTCGCCGTTCAACAACTTCCAGAGGAAAGACAGGTCTGCAGATTGTCTACGGTCACTCAGTCGAGGAAGGCCCATATCGATGCGAATATCTTCAATCGGCACTGTATAGAATTCATGGCCCAACTTGACGCCAATAGAGCGAAGAAAGCGATTCTGAATTTTTTCTACTCTTGATATGTGACTGATTTGATGTGGATTCCATATCAAGCTGCCATATTCCAGCACAGGCCTAACCTGAGTCATGTAAAGAGTTCTCAGAGCATTAACATCAAGTCCGTATCTACCACATCTAATGACAAAACCTAGAGCTTTAGAGGCTTTATTGCAGATTGTATTTATGTGCAGGTCTGGGTTTAAATCGTATGACATTAAAACTCCTAGGTCTCGTATGGCACTCTTCCGTGGCAGGATGGCATTATTCATCGTGTAGTAGAAGTCAATACGCTGCTCGGTACGGTGATAAGATACCACTGAAGACTTTGAAACATTGATAACCATGTGGTTATCCAGGCACCAATTGTCGATTGAGTGCAAACATTGTTGAAGGGTGGAACAGTCTGCCTGAGATTTTATACACTTGAAAACCTTGATATCGTCAGCAAACAGCAAGCACTGAGAGTCGATACTATCCACAACATCGTTAACAAATATATTGAAAAGAAATGGACCCAGATGAGAACCCTGGGGGACTCCAGAAACCGCAGGGAAAGGGATTGACTTGGCTCCTGCAAACTTGACAGCTAAGGTGCGGTCTTTAAGATATGATTCAAACCATCGCAAAAGGCTTCCGACTATGCCATACCCTTTTAATTTTGCCAAAAGATGGTCGTGGCTGATGCAGTCGAATGCTTTACTAAAGTCAATATAGATACAATCTAGTTGCTCCTTGGATGAATATGCTGTGATTATGTGATGTTGCAAAATAAGAAGATTAGTGTTTGTAGATCTACCCTGCATAAAACCATGCTGAGCCACACTTAACAAGCTCTTGAAGGGAAAACTAATTGCATCAAGAAGGAGACTCTCAAAGATTTTTGCGAGTGCAGGCTGAATCACAATGGGTCTATAGTTTTTTACTTCCTCTTTAGACGCAGACTTGTGTATTGGTACTACGAAGCCCATTTTAAATTCAGCAGGAAATACACCAGATGCTAAGCTGTCATTGTAAAGAACAGTTAGCTGGGGAGCAATGAGTTCGCTACAGTGTTTTAGAACGGATGGAGGTATTTCATCAGGCCCGATTCCTTTGTGAGGATCCAGTGACTTCAGTTTCTTCAAGACATCTTCAGGGGATAAGACGCAAGATGAAATGTTGAGATGAGTGTCGAATGAATACACTGGTGGTGGAGTTGAAGGTTCTCTATATACAGAAGAGAAATAATTTGCGAATAGATTACATGTTTCAGCTGGGTCAGACGCATGCTGTCCATTGAATGTATAACTGCATGCCGAGTCTCTATCACGCTTCATTTTGTTTACAAAGCTCCAGAAGATTTTGGGTTACTAGGCACAGAAGAGTTTATATGGGCAACATAATCAGAGAAGCATTTGTCAGCAAGTATTTTGCACCTGGCTCTAGCTCTACTGAACTCCTCGTAGTCGGCGCGTAGCAATGAATATTTGT
>NW_026542595.1:165006110-165045457 GCF_028750875.1 Macrosteles quadrilineatus | reverse complement strand
AATCAATTCCAGAAAACTCTTTAATACGTTTAGATCTCAATGTATACTTAACTATACATTCTACCACTATTTATCAATATAAAATACTGAGTAAATTTTTAAAAAGATTGAGTCTGGTTTTTATGGTTTTAATGTAATAGTTGGTTGAGAGAGGATTTATTCTCGATTCCAAGTCTTTGGCTAGGTTTGTGTTCTAAATACTCTCGCCTGAGAGTGGGATAGGATTTAATATCCCTAAATAAAGTTGAAACTAGTTTTTAACGTGTCAGGATGGAGACTTCCTACAATGATCACTTTGGTAAACGTAAACACGCCGTTACAAAAATAAATTTCAAACCAGGAATGATAAAGTTTCTGTTTCTAAAATAATTGTAATAAAAATTGTTAAAATAATTGTATAATTGTATAAAACAATAGTTTATCCTCTAAACTAAATAGTTTGTTTACTTAGCTGCGTTGATAGGCAATATAACCGCATTAAATTCCAGTATATACACTTTAAATTCAACAGTGCAGTTTTAAAGTGTTATTTTATGTGTAAGATAATACAAATTATTTTTAGTATTGGGACTAAGTAATTAATTTAAAAAAAATAATAATAATGTCGTTTAAAATGGATGCTGCCACGTCGATGACGTTTCACGAGGACTTACATTTTGAACTGCTTCTGTGAATGTCTTTGCAAATAATTGTGTGTGAAGTATAGATAACCCTGTAATAAATATTTATATTAATAGGGAATGGACAATGTACATCCTCTATTTTTACAACTGTTCACACAAGTCGGTCACTTAACCTACATTTTCCGTAAACACATAAATCTATAACTGTAACTTCAACTAAAGCATTTTGCTCTAAGAACTATGTAAGTAATTAGAAAAATGAAATTTTACCTAATTTAAAATTACAACTATTTATTTTTTCAAACATAAAATAAGTAATTGTTTTTATTTAGTGCAATGCATTAAAATGACAAACCATGGATGGAAAGGGTCTGCAAATTGCATGAAGCTTCTAGTGCTATTTTCCTGATTTTATATGGCGGGGTAATAAAATATAAGTCCTAAATAAACCAAGTATTGACGACATACAAAATGCATTGCAATATATGGTACATTTTAACGACTTATATGTTGTTTGTGTGTTTAACTAATTTTTTTTCATCAAGGTTTCAGGAACTATTCTAAAAAATATTATAAAATATTGGTCATTGGAAAAATGTGTGTATATTAACATATTTATACATTGATAAAGGTATTGTTTGCGATATTTATTTGGTAAATTACGTATCACAAAATGGTATACCGACTATATAGACTTGTTAATTTATTCAAACCTATACAAATCCAAACTAGAACAAGAAGAAGCCATTTTTTACATTGTAATTATTACTTAACTTTTATCAAAAACATATTTCATTAGTGTTGGAAACTACAAATTATTCTTAGTTATGATAGTCATATCATTCATATTACAAAGACAGGGTTAGGTATCAACCTGAGATTTATTGAATGTGGAAGCTTAAGAAAGCTTTACAACTAATTCGCTAATTCTTTGTTCCCTCTAGAGAAGAAATTTGACAAATTACTGACTTAATTTGTGTTCACCACAAGTTTGGTAAAACCTTTACTTTGGGTTGCCAACGTATCCGAAACAGAACTGATGTTTAATTGGCTAAAAATCTTCAAATGCTCATAAGATTAGTTTTAATTTATATATTAGAACGACAAGTTAAGGCATAATGCAAACAAAGTAGGTGTAATATTAAAAAATTGACTTAATATTTAAATTGATTTTTTCCAAATAAAACACGTTTTTAAGCCATCAGATTGAACTCATACGCATATCTTCCTATAAACCCAGCGAAATAGTGTTTAAATCATTATTACAAATTGAAAAATATAGCAGAAAGAAATATCTATCGGTACAGTAATCAATTAACTCGTCTAGAGAAACCTAGTTAAAAAAGTAATAAAAATTCCATTAAACAAGTTCACCAATATTAAGTATTTTATGTTTTAAATCCATCCTGAATACTTTGAAATTGTTCTCAACATAATAGCGGTTGTATTTGTTTAACCTAAATGTCATAAGAGTTAACCTCTAAACTTTTTTCCATTGATGTTTAACTATTAAAAATGTTTTCTAGAAGTATTATTAACGATGATCAATTTAAGAACAAAAATTACTGTTCTATTGATTCTTGTAAGACGCCAACAACGAGAAGGCTGACGAGATGTTATTTGGCAAGGTTGTCAGCGATGCTCTGGTGCGGGAGTTTTGCCAAAATGTCTGCACCACTTAATGTCGTACTTTGTCTTGGGTTACACCCTTATCTACCAAACAATCCTCCAGACATTGTTCAACTATGCAAATCTATAAGATTTACATAAATTAACTGCAGTGTTTTGCTGACTTGATTTACAGCTAAACGTATTTTTTCAACGGTTAAGTAGGCCTAAGCCGATAAATAATTTGCTAATATAAATTGTTTCATATTATCTTATGTAAATTGCAATCTCTTTAACTCATGGTTACCCCAACCCAGAGTACATTGGAAACTAAATAACTAAAAATAGGTCAATTTAACCAATATTTTTAAACAGTTTATTAGTGGATTTTATTCACAAAATCACCAAATAGTGATGTAAAGTTGATGGTGAATGTGAACAGATTGGTATTTACTGTGTACGTAGCGTGCTGGGCATTGTTTGATAGCGATGGACCAGTGAGCTGAATTGTTTGTGACTACAATCCAACTAACAATGTGAGTCCAAACATAACTTTTCACTCCGTCACAGTTTGCTCTCGTCATCATTAAACGTTGTTTTCGACATCAACGTGAATCCAGTACTAAAGTAGCAACAAGTTGTCTATAAATTGAACATTAATATTAAAATGCGCAAGGTGTTCAATTTGATTGTTTTAAACGTTTTACTTTACAATACATAATATAATACGAAATTATGATAAGAAAATTTAATTCAATTTTAAAATGTTGGTAGAATCTTTTAGCTTGCACACTCAGAATTTCCTAAGAAAACAAATAAAATAACTTGTTGAAACACATTTGTGAAGCGACGTCTCAATACTGTTCAATCCTATATGTCTTATGATTCTAATTAATATTAGAAATTTATGCGACACCAAAAACTGTTTAAAGAAATAAACTAAGGATAGTAATTTATCGTTTGACATCAAATCAGGGAATCTTTCATATCTGGTAAAGTAGAACTCTTCCATTGTATGCTATTAATTTATTCAATGAACTCAGGATTTAATTCAGATACCTTTTTTAACTAAGACTTCTAGATCTATAATATTTATAATTATTCAAAGAATTAATATTATAAATTACAAAAAATCCTATATCGTAGGTACTACTATTATTAATCGGGATATACTATGTTGGTGATAAAGATAATAACAGTATGCACTTTATTTGGAAGAAAAAATCTATAAACAGTGAATGAAATAAGGGTTTAGATTACCATATACATTTTTAATCGTGACAGATAACCATATATTACATTAAAAGGTGTTGGACGTCAATGGCGGTTGGTTTAATATGAGTCAAAAAACTGGAAGGTACTGTTTATTGTGGCGATATGTGTTGTGTTGACATTAGTGTGACGGATGAATGAAAGCATACATTCAGGTAGTGATCAGTAATATTACGTTCACATTAGAAGTGTTTATTCAATAGTGTAAAACATTTTTGTTTTCAAGAAACCAATCATGATTTACGTATAATATAACTTAACTACGGATTACATTATTTGGTTTTTGATCCCTTGTATAAGAGCCACTTGTTGTAAGGGTTTAATTTAAAGAGAACAGCAATATAGTTGATTAATTTGTGGAGGATACTACTATTATCATGACCAAATTTATTCTTTAATTCTTTCTTTGTGTAATGTATTAATTATACTTAGTTCAATTAAAAACTTTATATCTAAAAATAGTGTATTAATGTAATTAAATATACCCCTAGGAACCTTTCAATGTAATTCGACCTGAAGCCTTTGGAAAGGGGGAATTAAGAGCACATTCAACACCCTTTCTATCTACAATTCTAGGGACAACCAGAATCAAATGCTTCTTCTCTACCTCGGTAAGGAAATTAAATATGAAAATAATATCCAACAATATTATATTTTGACCTAAACAATTGGCATCTACTTTAGGAGTTTTTTAAAGTAATTTTATTACAGGGAGCATATTTAGAGTTGTTTTAAATCGATCTTGTAAAGCACAAAAAACCATACAAAGAAACAAAACATTTAAAAAATCATGAATAAATAATTAAAAGTGACATCAAAGACAGAATTAGTAAGATATTGCTGGATGAAAATTCAATAAACTCTGTCCGCGACCACGATGAATATTCAGGAAAGTGCGAGTTTCAGAACACTTAATTAGAAAAGCTGATTCAACGATGCTTGCAGAAATTCTGTTCACTGGATTCGGCAGCGCAACGGTACATAATATATACAACGGTAAAAGATAATACGCTTTACGGTTTACAGATACTTTCTACATTGTTTTCCATGCTAGATGTAAGTTTACAAAAACAAAACCAACAGATGGACAATACAGTATTTGAACATGAATCTTGACCTAAAGAGTTAGTTGTAAGGGGTTTTCTACTCTATGGTAATGCCTATAGGATGTCATGCAAAGAAAATGTTGAATTGGTAAATGTATCGTCCATTTACTCCGGATGGATTCAAGCATGTAGGCTTACAATCTCACCAAAAGTTGTGTTAACAATCATACTCTCCTTGGAAAAAATATATCTCATTAATCGCAACTTAAATAATTATATTTAACCAACATTCTGCCTAAATGTTGATCATGCTCCATCAATTGGGTGTGATGTTTTTGCGGGGATAATAATAAGTATCATTGGAATTATCAAAATAAGATATAATATTGGTTCACTATGATAATTGTACTACTCATGAAGTACAATATTACAGGTGCTATAATGAAAGTGGGGTGGACGTTGAGAGGGACCAAACCGACCCAAGTAAAGAAATCAAATACGAGACACAACCCTGCTTAAGCCAAGTGTTGTTTTCCTTTTTGTAATCAAATTTATATTACTTAAACAGAATAAATTGATTCCTCTATCATTAATTGTACTTAATTAAAATGTATTAATGTCTCCACTAATATATTAGTTATTTATCCAAAATAACTAAATAGTAAAGACTACACCAATTAGTTGTTGAAAGTATTGGAAATATTTTTGAGAAAACGTGATATCACTCAATTGTTTAGTCCTGCTTGGGATTGCTTATATAGTAAAATTCTTTTATTAGTGCACTTACCAAACGCAAAGCATGTTTACATTCTCCAAAACGGTTCAAATACACAATATACTTTCTTGTAGACCTGTTAATCGATTAGATTTTAAAAAGAAATATCAAGATTGGCTCACAAAAATCTAAAATAATGTTAGAAAATAAAAATGAACAGAGAAACACAGTGACAGCTGTCAAACTCTTTAAACACGTCTTTAACATTCTTGTAACAGCTGTTACATGAAATACAATATAACCGTTATTAAACTTATTTTTCACTTTACATCCTAAGACCAACATAAAAATATACATTTAAAGATTTTCAATATATATCAGTTATTATAGTTATTATATATAACCACATACTTATTAAGTTATTAGTAAATCACAAATTATTTGACTTTAACTCTTGAATAATCTCATAAAACCAATTTAAAAGTTAAAAACATATTTTTTAGAAATGAGTCCAAACATTTGAATTAGTTTAGAGTGTTATTGATGATTTCATTTAAAAACAGTATTTTTGATCTAGAAAGAAAAACATTTCTATGATGTTGATTCAAAGAAAACTCATTTGAGAGTGTTCTCCATCTTCGAAAGGATATCCCAAACCAATTGACTTCAAATTGGTCCGATCTTCCCCGGCAATTCCCGGCAGGTGAATTTGATTTGTAGCGATCTCAATGTTTGGTGATTGTCCTTTTTGATATTGTCACAATCACATAATTATTTCATCGCCACAACAACTGACACTAAATCTTGTTAAAATTATTTTTAGTTTGACTATCAATGCCTGTAACTGTACCTGTTATTGCAGCTTTCCCTGCAACATTTTTGTTTAACGAAAACAACCAAGATTCAAACCGAGAGCAAAAACGCCTATCGAAAGTATTAGTATTATTTTACTCGTTCGTGAACCAGCACAATCGACAATATGGAAATTCAGTTTTAAATGTGTCAAAATTTTATTTTCTCATTTCGACCAAAAAAATATAAAACTTTATACAATTTATTTCAAAATAGTCATTTAGTATAACAAAGTAATGCTGTACGCTTAATAGTAATTAGCAAAAAAAAATATTAAAAACTGTAAATTTACTATTCTTATGTTATCAATAAAAAACAGGACACCAATGTAGTTTGTTTGTTTGGTGGACATATGCTTATCGAATTTGGCAGCTAAATCTTTTCCAAACTAGGCTATTACAATTTCAGTGAAAACACGCGTTATTGATTTTTTTGCAGCAAAACCTAAGTACTATAAGAGAATATTTGAGTGTAAATCTATTTGAGGAATTGGGATATCGCATAGTATGCAGGTTTGTGGAGGCTGGGATATTTCTCAATATAATTACCAGGCTATCGGATGCTCAGTTGTAACATGCTAAATTTAATGTTATAAATTTGCATGTAAAGTTATACTCGCCTAAATCGACAACCCATCAATAGGACTATTGGAGTGATTATGATAGTTAAGCTAACCACCAATTTCTTTGACATCCCACAATCGTTTCCTACGTCAGAACAATTAATGGAGCCTAAATTACGATTTATTGCTCAATGCTCATCGCTAGTAAACCGAGCCTTCGAATATAAATTAGAAATAAAAACTTCAACAATATTTTCAGAATTTTTAACTTCATGAGGCCTTTCGCCAGCTATGACACATCACAAAAACAAGCCTTCGAAGATCATACTTTATTTTCAATCTTAAGAAATCTGGATTTCAGGTAATATGTCTTACTTAAAAAATTTGAATTGGAAAGAATACTTAGAATTGAAATTAATATAAAAATGAAACTAAATTAATAAGAATATGATTTACAACTAAGCTATGAGACAGCTAAAGGAACATTTAATGCTAAGTACAAGTGGTCGTGTGAATGGAGTTGCAATTACTAATGTCTGTGCTGTAATTTTTTTTGGGTGAAGGCTACTTGTGTATTAATCTCGTTAGGTATTATATACTGAACTGACAAGTGTCTCAGACTGATCGAGCCCAATCTCCGACATTAACTTCCATGAATGACTAACAAGACCCTGACAAAATGCTTGGTTTCATAAAATTGTCTCATAGTCCAACGTCCACGTAAAGATTAATAACACAATTTTATTCACTGTCTCCAGCCAAATTCCGCTTCAAAAACACTGGGTTAGTCAGTAACTTCAGCAACTAAAACCACAGTTTTAAACACGTTCAAAACATGATGAGTTGCACGGAACTTTGCAGTGTAGTTGATTTGTTTGGCCTTCAACCAATACAATGTACAATGTTGCCACCCAAGCTTTGACGTCACTGTATTGATGTGTCCTGTGTAACATACGGTTCAAAACTGACATATGCGTTCACATTTTATTGTTGGTTATTATACACATATAATAAAACATGTTTGATTAAAACGTAAGTATAAATACAATACCCAGTAATACTCACAAGAGTTTCGAAAGTTGTTGATTCTTGAGGCTTTCAACAAACTGTGGAAACAAGATTGGCCTCGGTTGATTACAACTTCAGATGATTTCAAGAATTAAGACCAATCTGAGGTTGTTGAGTTTTTATTCGCCATTTAAAGAAGTTTGCTTGTAATAATTCTAATAGTCTGTTGTTATTTTTGTTTTACTTGCCGAATATTATAAAAAACACTAAGAATTAAAAACTATCTATAGTATAAACTATCAAAACACTATCTAATTGATTACTCAAATAGAATAAAACGATGTTTTTAAAATTTCATCTAAGGATATGCCGTATGCCACAATTGGTATATGTATTTAGGCCTACTTGAAAATACATAGATACAGAAAACTGGCTATTTACATTATTTATCATAAAATATATACTTCATTTTGAAACTATACATATTAAATATATTTCCTATTGACATTCAAAAATGCTACAATAGTATCAAAACTGTATTTAAAACTACTGTTTAACACGAAATACTTCAGCAGTTTAAATGAATTAGGGTGTAGATAAATTACAGTACTCTAAAATATAAACTGTGTTATTTAATCTTGTGATAAAAGCTCCAGTCAGCTATATTCACTTATTTACCTTGAAGTGCATTTAGTGCTTCGAGTAATGCGATTATGAACCACCATTACTGCAGCCACTTGCATAATAGATACTCGGTGGTATTAGTGACGACATATGACCATAAAAATCTATCTCATATTCTCCAATGATGTACTAGACAATAGACAATAGACAAGTTTATTAGTCATTAATTAATTCACAAGAATTACAATAGACATCGTCAATCTAAACAATAGAAACATTATTTTTAAACAACTATAAAATTTAAGTCTTTGTTTACAAATTGTAAATTGAAGAAATCACTTAACTTATACATAGGATTAGCTTTACACCAAGAGAGCAGTTTTTTTGAAAATTCATTTAAGGGCAATGCACGAAAATCAACTGGAAACATGTTAAATATTTTGATCCCCAAGTGGGTATGATAGTTTTGAGATCTAGACAGTCTTACTCTACTTACATCAATAAAATTTCTATTCCTAGTTAAGTGGCTATGGACATTTCCTCTTAAAACATGTTTGTTTGAGTTCTTTTTCACAAAAATGGAGACTTCATAAATATACAGATTTACAACAGTTAATATACTAGATTCTATGAACAGAGATTTACAATGGTCTAATCTTTTGGCACCAGTAACAATTCTAATGACTTTTTTCTGTATCAATAACACCTTACCAATACCTACTCCATTACCCCAAATCACAATACCAAATCTTATGATGCTCTCAAAAAATGCAAAATAGGCTAATTTCAAATAGATATTAGTGACATGATTCCTTAAACTGCTTAATAAACATTTGACTCTGGATAACCTTGTACAGAGAAAATCAATATGATGCTGCCAAGACAGCCTATTGTCAATATATATACCTAAAAGCTTAACAGAACTAAAATCACAGATGTCATGGGTTGAAACCAATAAATTGTCAGTTTTGTCAACATTTAAAAGCAAGCCATTTGCAGAGAACCACTCTGTCGATTCACCTAAGGCATTTTCTGATAGGCAGTGCAACTGCCCTAAGTCACTGTGGCTACAGAACAGTGTTGTGTCGTCTGCATAGATTGTGACATCACTACAAGAAACATTAACAGATAGATCATTCATAAGTATTAAAAATAAGATGGGGCCCAAAATTGAACCTTGCGGAACTCCAAAATTAACATGAGTGACTTGCGATGTAATACCATTGACCTCAACCATTTGCCTACGATTACTAAGATATGACACAAATAAATCTAATTCACAGCCTTGAAAACCATAATGAGCTAATTTGTCTACAAGAATGGGATGATTAACACAGTCAAACGCTTTACTCAGATCACATAAGGTGATCTGAGCAAAGCACCTATCCTCTAAAGCGTTAAAAAGATTATTTACAACATGATCCACCGCTAAAGTTGATGAAAGACCTAACCTATAAGCAAATTGACAGTTACTAAACAGATTACTATGTTCCAAAAAATTACATACTTGGTTTTTGACTATCTTTTCCATAACTTTAGCCATTGTAGAAATACATGAAATGGGTCGGTAACTGCTAGGCAAATTTTTGTCCCCTTTTTTGTACACCGGGACAACCCTTGACAATTTCATAAAAGATGGAAAAACACCCTCTATGAGACAGCGATTGATACAATAAGTGAAAGGACTTAATATAACAGAGCAAACAATTTTCAATAAATTACTCGCTAACCCATACGCATCTCTAGTATCAGAATTTTTTAACGACACAATCACATTTAAAACATCTAATTCTGATACCATTGTGAATTTAAAATCAAACACAGGTTGAGCACTTTTTGCCACCATTTGATGAGCATTGCTTTTTGATACATTCACTTTCTCACAGATTTCTTCCACCGCCGTGGAGAAGTAGGAGCTGTAGTCATCAGGGGATAGCGGTGACATATTTTTCTGCGTGGACCTCCCAGCAGCTGAGTTAATTACCGACCAAGCAGTCTTGCACTTGTTGGTAGACCTCTCGATGAGTTCTTCGTTTTTTCTCTTCTTTGCTTCTCGGATAGCAGTGCGATACTTGCCCTTTAGATTTTTTAATAAAAAAAGAATGTCCTCATTACCATACATTTTATACACATCTTGATAAAACAGTATTAATTTTTTCATTTTTTCCAGCTCTGGGGTGTACCAGTTAACTTTATTTTTGAGAGTTCTATTTTTAAACACCTTCTTCTTCACCAAAGGAAAACAATCATTAAAATTAGAGAAAAAACAGTCCCAGAACAGATTGAAACTTTCTTCAGCAGATAAATTAGGGTCAAAAACCAAGTCCCAACTGACAGTGCTAAGGTTCATAATAAGGTTATCAACCATAACAGGCGTGAATCTTCTGGTCCATACTTCGCCGTCTTTCTGAAGTTGACGTTCCGCAGAAATTTGAGAATGTTCCAGTATTAACGCATCATGGTCCCCTAACAACGGGTTTACAACACTTATTTTATAGTCTGAAGAATTAACATTGGTTAGAACATTGTCAAGACACGCTGCGCCTCTAGTAGGTTTGTCATTTGCACAAAAAAGATTAAACTGTCTAAGTATATTCAAAAAGTTTGTAACACTAGGCTTTACAGTTGTGATGTCAAAGTCCGCATTGAAATCACCGCCAATCATGAGTTTACTCGTACTTCCCCTACTAACTAGGAAAGCTAGCATATCTTCCAAAGACCGCAAGAAAATGTCTACATTACCCATAGGCGATCTATATAATGACACAACAATTAGGTTAAAGTGAGGTAGTTCAACCGCATAGACTTCAAAGTCGAGTTCTAAACAAAATTGATTCAAATCAATTTTTTTAAACAGAATGTCCTTTGCAACAAGTATTCCAACTCCACCTCTTGATAGATTGGAACGACAAAAATTGTTTCCTAATAGGTAACCACTCGGTATATAAAATTCAGCTTCATCATTTCTTAAAAAATGTTCACAGAGGCAAGCAACATTAATGTCACAGTCATTCATAAAAAGCTCCAAATCACCAAGTTTACATTTAAGACCCTGTATGTTTACTGATAGTAGCTTGATAACTTGATTTATTTTGGGTGATCCCTGGTTTCTATAGTCCTGTTTGATACTGGGCCTAAAAAATTTTCTTGACCAGCCCTATCCCAACGGTTTGTCCTAGGGGGGCTAAAACACTAAAACAATTACTAAACAATTACTAACGAAAGAATCTATATACAGCATTTTATTTATTGATTGGATCCAAATAGGTTCTTAACCATATACACATTCATATCTCGTATACTACTGCGGTACGACTTTATGTAAATATAAGACTTTAATCAATAATTCATGCTTCCCATGTAAAATTATTTGACTTACTGAAACAAAGTAATAGCGTAATAAAGTAATAAAGTAAGAAGGTGAGTCGGTGGCTCAGTCGATAGCGTCACGAACAGGGCCCATGGCAGTGATGTCGTTGGTTCCGATCCTGGTCACTGCCACAAATATTTTATCAGTACAGTTCACCTTTGTACTGTGCCAGCTCACCCCTTGCTTTGTTGTATACGATCCACGCACGGGCAATTAGTCTATGTGGACGAACAAATGCAAGGTTAAAAGAGGCCGCCAACCTCTTAAAAAAAACATATAGGGTCATTTTCAATAGAGTTTAACTTATTTATTGATTAAGGGGGTTTGTATTGAGATTGACGTGGCAGGGTTAACGTCACTTATGTAAACCTCACTCATACAACACGGAGAGGGTTGAACCTACGATTAATTGACTTTGGAACTTTCAAAAAGCTTTACAATGAACTCGACTAATTATTTAATCCCAGCGGAAGAGAGTCTTGCCAAATAACTGGATTAATATGTGTCTTCCACGAGTTTGGCAAAACGACTTACAGTTGCCAAACTCACCGACTCAGATATAAAAAGTTATAGACTTCAAAGACCAGAAGCACAATTTCAAAGCTATAAATAAAACGAACAGAACCCGTCCTTCATATTTTTTGTAAAAATCTATCTATTACGGCACCGTGTTCGCGCCACATGCCTTTATTTTATTTGTTTTATCTGGTGGGATTTTCCTTTTTTCAAGGCTCAAAAAATCATATCAAACAATTAACATTTGAGGGAAAACTATTGTAACGCATATTAGGTTACGTAAGACGCCAACAACGAGAGGCTGACGAGATGTTATTTGGCAAGGTTGTCAGCGATGCTCTGGGGCGGGAGTTTTGCCAAAATGTCTGCACCACTTAATGTCGTACTTTGTCTTGGGTTACACCCTTATCTACCAAACAATCCTCCAGACATTGTTCAACTATGCAAATCTCAAAGATTTACATGAATTAACTATAGTTAATAGTACATAGTTTATTAAACTGCAATCGTTACTTATAAATCTATTAGTGGGTTGTCGTAGCTGTTTTTTACATTTTCACCATTTACATTTTATTAATTAGTTTTATAAATAATATTCATAAAAAAATCTATCAAAACTCAAAAAAGCATCTAGTTCAAAAACATTGTTGGTAACATCAATTGACAAAGCACCTTGTATGTTTTTCATAAAGTCGCCGATGATATCAAACGGCAAGGCTTGGTATTTACTGTGCACGTAGCGAGCTGGGCACTGTTTGATGCCAATGAACCAGTGAGCCGTAGTGTTTGCGCCTACAAACAAACCAACAATGTGTGTCTAAACATAAATTTCTACTATGTCATGATTTACTCGTCGTCAAACGGTTTGCAGCATGAAACAATAAAGTATCATCATGTATTTCCCGGTCAATATTTGAAGATTAATTTCTTTTTACAACATATTTTTTTATTACGGCTCACTTTTATTTTTACCTGTGATACCGTACCATCTTCAGTGTTAAATAAAGAAAAAATTTCAATGGTTGTAACTAGCTGTTTGTCAGTGTTGGTTGGTGTAACCTCAAAACTGACTAGGGATACATTTGAGTCGATGAAAATTTAAAACAGTAGTAGGCATTTTCAAACGTATGGAAAATATCAATTTAATAAAAAATATTTTTTTATTGTGTCACGTTTGTTTGCAAATAAAGTGGTAATAGGTTAACTTTAACAGAATTATTATTTATAAATTATTATTTTACGGCTTTTTCTTTTTTACTGTAATATTTTTTTGTGAAAAAATAGGCTCGTAAAATGAGGAGTTAAAATCCAAGCAATAATATTCAATTCGGCTTACTTGCAGTATTTCAGTAGAGACTTGACATTTTGGTATCGTTAAGTAACAGTGAAAAGCGTCATTGGCCCTAAAGGATATTAACACCTAACAATACGGATGAATTAATGATTAGGAATTAAAATGAAAGACAATAGTTTGTTCAATAACTAATTTACAAAAATATCATGATACGTAACTTGGTAAATTTACAAAGACATATGCATACAATGTACGATAATTGTATCGAAAGAGTGACGTTATACTAGTAACATTTAATTTAAATGAGTATTATAATAGCCAATAAAGGGACTTTGAGTGGTGTTAATAGGTTGTCAAACCCTTCGCAACTAGACAGCTTATAACCAACCCATTAGGAAGGTGTCAAGCTTTTTGAAATGTCCCAACCGCAGCAGTTTACCATCTAATATATAACCTCTACGTGTAATTTAATATACCATAATTGATTAATATTAAAATGACAAATTTGTATTTAAGTTAAGGATAAAACCAATGCCAAAATCCAGGTAAATAAGAATTATTTCAAAACTATTTTCCTTCATTTTATCAACCTGCTAATTGTTTGTATTACAATTTAACATTTTACAAATTTCAAAGTAACCTTTTTTTACAAATTGCATAACTTCTTGATCAGCATTGTATGTTATGAAACTACCTGAAAAAACAAACAAATTATACGTCTAATAACACTAGTAATAATATATTTACACTTATACTGTTGAATCACAAGACGGTAAATACGTATGAAAGATGGTAAGTGGTGATCGATTTCGATTGGACACTCCAATCATCATCAGACCCAATAGGCGAATGAATGATTGGAGTGTCCAATCGAATTCGATCACCACTTACCATCTTTCATATGTATTTACCGTCCTGTGATTCAACAGTTTAAGTGTAAATATATTATTACTAATGTTATTAGACGTATAATTTGTTTGCTTTTCAGGTACAAATTGCATGAATAACTAGAATTTGATTAGACTATTTGAAAGTAGTATTATAAGCTTATAATAAGTATAATAAGTAGCTAATATAATATAATATATAGTATAAAAAGTTATAATAAGTAGCTTATTATAAGTATTATAAGCCTTAGTATTTCAAAAACATTAGCGTTTTCATTAGAATTTAACTCTAACTAATACTAGACTTAAGCATAAATTCCACGAAGTTCGAAAAGGAAGAAACAGGTAATAGTTTCATGGACCACAGATTAACGAAGACAAAATTGTGTCTGTACATTTTATTTCCAGGATTCGAACCCGATCTTAAGCAATTACCTATTATTCCGAAATTAACATGTGTAGTTTTTATTAGTATATTATTATACTGTATATAGAAATTCAATTATCCTGTAGCAAACCAGCATACCAATGTTACATACATTTTTCTATTATACTGTACAAATAATGATTAGGAAAACTGTTATTAGGATAGTCCAATTGTTTCAAATACCTGATAACAAAATCTATACATGAAGCTATTTGTCATTTGGTGACAAGGAATTTTTTTCTGCTGACATTAAACATTTACATACATATCAGATAAACACGGGAAGTCAATTTTCTTGGGTGTCAAGCTAAATACAGTACAACACACATATCGAAACGCATTCCCTCAATGATAACGTCGATGCCAGAATGAATAATTTAACTTGAATACTATTTTGTCTGGGTCAGCTAGCAAAAATAGAATTTTTGGAAAATTAAATTACCTATTTCATAGTATACATAGTTAGATATTTTAGAGCAAAACATTGCATTTATTTTCAAAAAAATATTCTAGTTATTCTGTTGTTTCGCAATGAATTGTTTCACTACCTCAGCGAATGTAATCAGCAGCTGCAGTCATTAATCTTCTAGTGTAGAAATCGATTAACGTCAGTGTCAGTAGTTAACTGTATTCAAAGACTCAAAGCACTGTTAACAAATAGTAGGTTAGCATGAAATAAAAAAGGAAAATTGTTATTTTACTGTTAAAAAAGTTATAAAGAAAACTTATAAAACCAATACAGTTTTTAATTCTAATCACATTTAAGTACAATTTCACTGTCAATAAATTTCGTGACTGGAATTCATTTCGGTAAATTTATATTTTTAGTTATTTTGCTTTGCACAAAGTATAATCAAAGCCCTACACGAAGTGTAAAAATTACGAAGTGTAAACGGTATAACTCTTCGTCTGGAAAGACACAATGTGTATGCAATCATAAGTAACTACTAATATTGTATTTAAATGTACCCCATTCCATTTAGAGTAAAAATTGCTTACTTTTTGCATAGGGGTGATTTTTTGTCATTCATTTACTTCAACAAGCTCTGCAATATGCACTTAATATATGGCATAAGACATACTAAGCATGGAATTGACGGAATCAGTCGATTTAGTTTACTTGCTTAATTAATTTAAGTACTTAAGCCGACAATTAGCAGCTTCATACTTATTTGTGACAAACAAACTATCATGGATAGTTGGACTCATTTACATAATACTATCCGGTAAAGGATGGTTAAGTGTTATTGGAGGGGGAAGAAGAGGAGATTAACGAATTGGCACAGAAACCAAAGCAGTAAAAGCAAGAAACCCAACTCTTTAAGGTTAAGTTAATGTGTTGATTTACTTTAAAAAAGAAGCGGATATCACATTTTTGTTTTGGAATGAATACATTGTTCTATAATTCATTTTCTTTTATATTTTTGACCACTGGGATATTAAATTCATTTTTCAGCAACAATAAAGTGGAATCTTGATAAGAAGACCCTCGATAACAAGTCACTCTTGATAAGAACTGTAATTTTCAAATCCCCTTGAATTTATTTTACCCTTTATCACATGTTATTTTCAACCTCTATAAGAAGCCAACCTTGATAACAAGTCATGAAATCCCCATGAGAGTCTTGTTATCGAGGTTCTACGGTATTTTGAAGCACACCGGTACTCCATATGTTATATTTTTTTTAGGAAAAAGCGTTTCAGCCTTAATCATTCTTCCATTTATTATTATGGTAATATATATTTATTGATACATTGTAACACCCAACAATATTTTAATTATGCTTATATTTTTGAACTTTATAAAATTTGACACAGTTTGTTTTAATGCAAAAACACATGTTTTTGTAAAACTTTTCCATCACTTTGATTGTCAAAATAAATTAACGATATTAACGTGGTAAAGAAAAATAAAATAAAATAGCAAAACAAACTGTGACATTCGTTAAACTTTTCAACATGTCTGTAACATTCTTGTAACAGCTTATGACATGAATTTAATCAAAAGAGTTGATGTACTTTTCTCATTCCGATAATTTATTATTTCCTCTTTTCAATAATAATAATTTAAGTTATTTACAACGTTTTTAAAACTCTTTATGGGTAAATTACGTAATTTTTTTGTTTATATTGGTAATTTAAAAACTAATATATATATATATATATATATATATATATATATATATATATATTGATTCCAGTGTTACTACAATGTTCAGTAACTGAATGAAAATACATTTAACAATAATTCTTAACTAAATTCATAACATAAAAACTAAGAACTCTTAATGTATTTTTTGGAATTGAGTATAAATAATTAAACTTAAGTTTGATTAGCATAGACAAAAATTAATTGTTCGTGATGGTGAGTTAATGTTGTTCAAAAGTTTATTGCGGACATTTTCCATCACGATGGTAAAAAACAGACCAACATACAAACACACACCCTTATCTAATCCTTCAGTAACAAACTCTACTATGCATGGTTTTCTTTAAATATTTTGTGTTTTTTTTTTAGTTTATGGTGTTATGTTTTTGACTGCTATCCTCTGTAGTGTATTCCAACTTAGGTTGGGCGTTTGTGTATTGTTAGTTGTAATGTGTTAGTTAAGTTTTTTTTTTCACCTGAGGACGGGATCAGATTCTAGATCCCGAAACGGTGTGTATTGTTTTTTACCATTGTGATGGAAAATGTCCGCAATAAACCTTTGAACAACTTGTATCAGGCACAATGTTTTCCCCTTTAAGTAATGCTGTAAACATCGTGGGTTGCCACTTAAGTAAAAGGAATTAAGTAAATAGACGGACACGAACAATCCTATCGTAACTTTCTTTAGGGGTCATAACTTTCCTATCCGGACTTACCCATTGTATTGCTTATCGTGGTCCAGGCTTTATCAGATAAGCTTAAAGCAAACTCTATGGCTACGAATGGTTTTCCAACATTCTTACCTGTAATAGATTCCTAACTTTTATAATTATTGGTAGAGAAAATGTTGTCAAAAGCCTATTACGTTATATTGCACTCAGCTTACCTACATGGTGTGATTGAATATTTTATGGACAGTTTGATTTGGTGTTACACGGTAATTCCACCAATTGAAGAACAGTATCATAAACAGTGCTGTGTTTATATTGACATTAAATATGATGAAACAATGATAAAAAGGTTTATTTAGCTAAATCAGAAATCGTGGTAAACAGAAGGAACTCTAGATTCAGTTATGGTAATTGAATCCAAGAAGCATTTACCTCAACTTTCGTAACTTGAGGTAAATACCTTTAGTGATTCAAATAACAGTCACTGTTTTCCTTTTGGAATTTATTCGCATTCAACGATCTTACGTGGTTCTTGAAGGTTTGAAAAATTTAGCTTAAAAGTAGTGCAATAAATTTTAGTCTTTATCCGTTACTCATTTAGTTGAGCTATTTTTAAAGAAAACAACACAAGGTATCGTTTAGATTTATTTTTTATGGATTCCAATCCATTAATGGATTTAAATAACCGAAATTATAATATTATTGCGTATTAAATTATATGAATAATGCATAGATATATTATATATATATATTTAATTTTAATAATCAGTAATATAGTAAACATGCAGGAGAGAGCTAATCTAGTGGTTAGAGCTCGGGACTTCAGTCTCTGAGGTCCCGGGCTTAGATCCCACCAAATCAACAATTGATTTTATCCAAGTGGTAATGCCGCAACCCCAAGGTCTAGACTGAAGTAATGTGTCCGGCATAGTGCGTCCTAGACAAAAAAAATAATTTAAAAATAATGCAAAAACTATTCCAACTCTAGAATAGCAAGTATAGTTTTATAAGTGAAGACGGATTTGAAATGAATTTGATTAAAAACAACAATAACAAAATTAATCAAATTACAATCACTTAAACTATGTTAAAAACATACTTATCGATACATAGGCTACACAAGCATAGATTCCCTATACTTGTGTACAAAATATTCTGGATTATTTTTCAAAACTAAGCTTAAAATTGAGTAACAACAACCAAACGCATCCCTTGGGAAATTAACGGGGCTCAATATCTCTTCTCAAAATACACCTACTTTGTTCAAAATGTTTTTATATTTATGTTAAAATGGTCTCCTATTTTCAATAACCCGGCTTCATATTATATATTTTCCATTTGCCATTGAATGTTGAGGTAATACATATGAACTAACTCCAGGTGATAAATCATGATCAGGATAACAGCAAAACGCTTTATCAACAGTCTTAACGCCTAACGACTCAACCTCAAACCTTTTACAAAAATTTATCATAAGGGTTTTTTTCAAGTTTATCTGATTTTACACCAGCTAATTTTATAATTTTTTTTACAATTTATTCATTGTTATCTTTTGATTGTGTCTTGCTGATGAGTTCAGCTAATATAAATTGGCATAATAAAACCAGATCACTACTAGACCAGGGTTTCTGAAAAAAAAAAAACATTTTCTGATTTCCATTATTAAACTATATTAAAGACCGTGTTTTGTAAATATTTAATTTCATATAAAAGTACCCCCAAAGGTATAGTCCAGTAAATAGAGACAAAAATAGGGGGGTTAACTTACAAACGGTCCGGTAAGTCTAATTTTTTTATATGTTGTTTAGGATGGTAAGTAGGTGTTTAAAATGAAAAATGCACAATTCTCCACCCTCCGCGCCCGCCGCCATATTATTTATTCTAACAGTATCTTTACTCAATAGCAAAATCAGAATGTAGAGCTTTTTTATGTGTACAAAAAGAAACCGCAGCTTGCCTTAGCTAACACCAAAGACTTAGGATCTGCAAAACGCTACGTTAACCTTAGCTCTTTCGGTGATTATAAAGTTACCAACTGGACCCGAACGAAACTGTGGGATTCAGGAGAAAATAATAACAACTCAAAAAATAACAAAATAATAACGATACAAGCCAACAACTCTTGGATACATCATAAACACACGAAGAAATGAAATATTTGCTCTAGTAATAGGCCTTCTCCACTTGAGTCTCCCCAGCACAGACTGGAGTGGAACTCTTTTCCTTAGACCAGGTCTGTTTCAACAAGGTGGGAGTATCTTAGGTCTCTGCATTCTTAGAAAAAATGCTTAGATTGGGCAGTCTCCAAGATAAAACAGCTGAACATATGCTTCTTGTATTTTGAGTTGTTTTGTCTCTGGATCACAGAACAAACTATAAAAGGTATAAATTTCCTGTTTGCAAACAGAATCACTCTGGCAGTCCTTAGGTAATGTTATACCTTTTATAATATGCTCTTTGACTGTAAAAAGCTGGATTCAATAAGTACTGACTACTTTGATAAGTCGACTAAAGGACAGACGATGCTCCCTGATGCTCTGAACAAGGGGATTTGCAAGATCATAATGCTAGCAGACATTAGCTTAAGTTTCTCAATGCTTATCAGGGTAGTGCCAAAATTCTAACTGTAAATTTTCCCCTTACGATGGTGCTGATATTAAAAATGTTCCAGCACAACTTTGAATCCCGAAACAACTCGTTTTGTAAATTGAACCTCATATTCACCGGTAAGTGCTATGAATGTACCAATCAACTAGGCTTCCTTATTTGCAAGTAATACTGTGCCACTTTAAATGGATACAGTACAATTATGGAACAATTCGAGGACATAAAATTTTTGTTACATTCTTTAACAGCACATTGTGATGACATTTGCTAAGTACGCAGCCAGAAAATAAGTTACTCAAGCTTAAAAATAACATCTAGCCTTTACACACATGAAAACCTATCGTCATGAAAAATAATTTAAAAACAAACTAGTTATATAGAAAGTAAAAAAATTACAATGTTAAAAAAAAACTAAATTGCAAAGTAAGTAAGAATTAAAAGTCATTTTTTGATTGAAGTGAGGCAATCATTAGTATTTTTGTTTGTAAAAAGCCATGAAGTTCAATCATTTGAAATATATGAGTAGTAGGTTATATGAAAGTACAAAAATACTTGAGGTTTTTATGTCTCTACAATCTTCAACGCTGCAGTCTAGTCACGAAGTAAATAAATCATAATGAAATTTCCGACTCGTCTTTGCACCAAGTTAATTTAAAAAATAAAACGACTCTGCATAAAGATTTTGCATTTTAATAAATGTCACTTTGACATTGACGTTTAGAAATGAATTTTGTCTGTTGTAAACTTGGTTCTCAGTATTTATGTGGTAAATTTTATTTGAAAACATTAAATTATGTTTAGAAATTTTGTAAAAAAAACGTGTATTATAATGGATGAAAGTTAAATTTGCTGATGTTGAAATAAGTTTTCTACTAATTACGGTGTGAGTTTTGATATTATTTCGTACCTAGTTATGATTTTTTTTTTCAAAACTTCAACGGAACAAAATACCTGAGGAACTTTTAACAGCAATTTTTAATTACTCATAATCAGTAATTACGTTCAATATGATTATCTTTCGTGACATATAATTAAGAATTTATATATTTTGTGAAGAGTCAAATACTACTCTTACTGACTATTCCATTTTTCTCATTCACTACTTTTTAATTAACATTAAATTTATATGTTAGTTTATATGTTTATAAGTTTATATGTTCTATATAGTAAACAAGTCATCTATATATTAATATGCAAGCATAGTGGGCGTCGCAGGAAAAATCTACGCATACTGTTAGAAAGATAATATCCTGTAGATGTGCAGAATCTCTTTATAAATTAAAATAGGCTAAAAAAAAAACACAAAAATGAATGTAAAATTTTGAAATATCAACATGGGCCATATGGGTTGAAATGCTGGTGACGAAATAACAACAAAATATAAACAGAAAATCAAAACAAATGGAAGAAATTCCAATCACATGTTTTATTCACAAGGTGGGGTAGATAGAGAAATCTGTACATTACATCACTTTGGTCGAGTTTTCGGCCACTGGCTTCCTCTAGTATAAATAAACATTCACAAATAACAAATATAATGTCTCGCATATTTTTGAAGTATAAAGAGCAAAATGGAGAAGTCTTTTTGCAAAAGAAATACAAACAAATATGCAGTGTGACTTAAATGATTCGTTTTAAGCTGGTGACATTAATAAGCTAGGATCGTTACAACTATAGATTCGTAATAATCGTAATAGGTTCGTTGGCAAAATTGGTATTTCTAAATGCACAATTCAAATAATTGGATTTCTGCCTATTGTTATAAGTATAGTTATTACTAGCTATTGAAAATATTAATTGTAATTTTCGAATTATTGTTTTTACTTTTCATCTGTGATAGTTTTGACTCATTAAGGCCCTAATATATTCTAAGCTTTCCACCATTACTTACATAATTTAATAATATAACTGAACTGAACTGCAAACCGAAGTTTTCTACATACCTCCTGTACATTTCTACATACATTTGTACATTACTGCATACCTCATTCCTTTATCACTTGTTATATCATAACATTGTATTATAGCTGTGATTCTTATTTTTTTAACTTAATTTACTGTAAAATGATGAGTTTTTTTTAATTATATTTTATTTTATGAATCACCCAATGTGAAAACAATATATATTTTGTCTCTTCAAAATGTGTCAATCGCAGGTTTCCAACTTGAAACATATTTCAATTTAAATCATGTGAATCCTGTTGGGCATAATTTAAAAATAGGACATAACTTGAAATGAAAAATTAGTAAAACCACATTTAACTAGCTTTGTCTACTTTATATCTACGTCAAGGCGTTTAAGAAATAGATAACTGGAGTACAACAATTATCTACAAGACTAACCAACTAGTAAAGCTAGTATCAAAGACTGGATGCTACCTAGTTTCGCTTGAAGACAAGAAACCTAAATGTTCACTTCACTAATAATGTCACCGTCAGCTCCCAAGTGGTTCTTAGCACGAAGAAGCTTCCATGAAAATAGTTTACGACAAAGCTTTGGAGTTTTGTATATATATTACCATTTTAGATTTGAGTTTTATATTTGGCAATCGATAATATAATAATTTTGAAATATTCACATATAATTTAATCACAAATCCAAACCAAATACCAAATTTATCCCGTTTATACGTTAACAACTTCACAGAAAACATAAGAAGAAAGTATAAAAAGTCATGCTAGTAATTCATCGTACGATGTTTGTTTTTGAAGAAAGTTTTAAAAAGGTGGATTGAAACAACAAATTTGGTAGAAAAATGCTCTTGAAATTCACAGGTTTCCTTCCGTAGGATAAATAGGCGAAGGATTATTTCAATCATTAAAACTTAATGATCCATAAGCCTCATCATTCATCGTCATAAAACGTCCCCAATCACAAATTGCTTTTCAATTTATGTTATTTATATTTAAGACTTCATTTATTTATAAAATAAAATGCTTACCTTATCCAACCACGGTTCTTAGAATGACGACTAGTTTCGTTCCTTATAACTTAATCAGTTTATTTTGTATGCAACTACATCATCGATGTATTAAACTGTCATAATCACAATAACTTAAACTTTTCATGTTGATAAAAATAGTTAAATGGGATACAAATTTATAAAACTGATTAAAACTGTACATGCTGGCCAGCACTGTCTTACCACTGCGACCATCTAAATAAAACTCACAGAACCATGATGATCTTCTTCTCTCCAGCGCCCCTTGCATTTTAGTTTGTTTTGTTCTTCTTGTTTTGTAACTTGTTAATATACGTATCAAATATAATATTTGACTAAAAAGAAGTCAGATTTGTTAATTATGCACGGGTCAAATTTTTAGCTTTGTAGATAGTGAATTCCTCTTTAACTTGAACCTTAAAACTCTTTGGTAATACAGTATTTAAAATATTTCCATATTCTTATCAATAGATGTATAGTTGTGCGATTCCGAAGTTAAATGTTTAACAAAAGTGGATCACTGATGTTGTGCTCTTTTAGATGTATGTTCATTAAGCCTTTGTTTGAAAGATCTTCCGACGTAGTACTTTGGACAGTCGTTACAATTCTTTAGATACCTATATTTTAATAGTTGTTTGTAGTGACAAATTTGTAGTGAAATGTTTTTGAACTGTGTTGTTTACAGAATGTACGACCGTCGTATCGTTTATATTAAATATTTTGGTAATGGCGTTGTTGATTTTCCATAGTACTGTATTTTAATGTATTTATTCTCTGACTTTTCTTTGTTGATGTTCAAGTTCCGCTTTCCTTTTGCATTATGTAATCAATCATTTGAGGTTTGTTTATGATTATGTCAATCTCTGGCAATATGCATTATTGTGAAATGTTCCTTAGCTTCTTGGCTCAAACAAAAATTGTGTTTTATTTCTTAACTAGTGTACATGTTGCTCGAAATCAAGCAATTGCAAAGAAGTACAGGAGTTATTTATAAAAAAATTACTTGTTCAAAAACTAATAACAGTCATAATTTCCGATGATTTTGAAAGAGTCGACTAAAAGATTATTAACTAACGGAAATACTCACAATTTACATAACAGTCCTATTCCAATTTAAAGGGTTAATTGTTAACTATCAAACTGCACATGGACGGGAAAAGGTGAGCTTACAATTTAAGTCAACGTAAAAAGGCTGTCAGCTTTTATAATATGTACCATACCTAAGTTATTTAGCCAATTTGTAGACAATAAGGTGTAGGCTACTTTAAACTCTACAGAACAGAGTTAGACAAAAACTGGCAGAACTCTAAAATGGTGTTATTTATCATAGGCATACTCATATGCTAAATCCTAAAATAAAAGTTTAAAACACTAATTAATATCTTATATCATTTAACGCAAACTAACATCCAAAACTATAATTGTAACAAAAATCCTGCTTGCGTATTAAATAAGTATATAGATATAGATATAGATATAGATTGTATTATTCAGAAAGTTAATTGCATGGTGTTCTTCTAATCGTAATTTGAACTTGAGGTTGCTGTGTATGTTCTTGAGCCGAGATAATAGGAGGTCCATAAAGTTGGCCCCCCCCATTTAAGCACTAACGTCAAAAATGGTACCAATCGTTAGTGCTACGTTAGTGCTGGTTAGTGCTGAAATCCCCAACGTTAGTGCTCTTTTGGTTCAAGTGTTATTATTAAAAAACTGTGGGTGGGGCCAACTTTATATAAAGTTAGCCCCCCCCCCAGTACAAATAATTGAGCACTAACGTCAAAAATGGTACCAATCGTTAGTGCTACGTTAGTGCTGGTTAGTGCTGAAATCCCCAACGTTAGTGCTCTTTTGATTCAAGCGTTATTATTAAAAAACTGTGGGTGGGGCCAACTTTATATAAAGTTAGCCCCCCCCCAGTACAAATAATTGAGCACTAACGTCAAAAATGGTACCAATCGTTAGTGCTACGTTAGTGCTGGTTAGTGCTGAAATCCCCAACGTTAGTGCTCTTTTGATTCAAGCGTTATTATTAAAAAACTGTGGGTGGGGCCAACTTTATATAAAGTTAGCCCCCCCCCAGTACAAATAATTGAGCACTAACGTCAAAAATGGTACCAATCGTTAGTGCTACGTTAGTGCTGGTTAGTGCTGAAATCCCCAACGTTAGTGCTCTTTTGGTTCAAGTGTTATTATTAAAAATCTGTGGGTGGGGCTAACTTTATATAAAGTTGGCACCACCCACAGTTTTTTTATAATATCACTTGAACCAAAAGAGCACTAACGTTGGTGATTTCAGCACTAACCGGCACTAACGTAGCACTAACGATTTGTACCATTTTTGACGTTAGTGCTCGATTTTTTGTACTGGGGGGCTAACTTTATATAAAGTTGGCCCCACCCACAGTTTTTTAATAATAACGCTTGAACCAAAAGAGCACTAACGTTGGGGATTTCAGCACTAACCAGCACTAACGTAGCACTAACGATTGGTACCATTTTTGACGTTAGTGCTCAATTATTTGTACTGGGGGGGGGCTAACTTTATATAAAGTTGGCCCCACCCACAGTTTTTTAATAATAACACTTGAACCAAAAGAGCACTAACGTTGGGGATTTCAGCACTAACCAGCACTAACGTAGCACTAACGATTGGTACCATTTTTGACGTTAGTGCTTAAATGGGGGGGGGCAATTTTATGGACCTGATAATAGGGACTCAGCCTGTCGTCTATTACCATCTACAATTTCCCATAAATCCTTTAACCATAATCTAAAAAAAACGTTTGTACCAAACATTCTTGTCGTATTTGTATAACACATATCAGCATAGAAGTTATAAATAATGGTCTTTTTATGCTCCAAAATAAAGTTTTAAATGATTTCTTTTATAAAATAGTAACTGACTTTTTTAATTTAAGAACTGAGTAAAACGATCAAGTAAGTTCATAAATGAGAAATACTCATATACCAAGAGCTAATTATCCATTTTAGTCTGGAGTAACAAACCGTAATTATTACAGCATTCTTTTAAACTATGCTTAAACCCTTTCAGCGAGAGAAGAATGTAAGAGTTTGAAGAAAATACCTTGAGAACAAGCTTTCTAAACTTCTTAACATCTAATCAACTGGGACTAATTGTGTTTCTTCTGTCTACCAATTGAGTTTTTGCTCGGTAAATTTCGTTTTCAGTAACTAAATCAATGCTGAAATGATATGGGTTATACAATTAAAATAATTCTGTAAACTCGTTAATTAATACCTAAACAATTTGCTTTATTTTTTTAGTAAATACAATTCTATAATGTTTAATTGTTGCATCCAATAATACAAGCTTTAGCCTCAAGAGATTCTTTTTGCCTACAAATTCCCTGGTTTTTTTTATTATTACATTATGGATTTATAAGTTTGAAATAAAATCGAATAGTTTTTTTTCTGGTTTTGTGTACTGTAAATAAACCTTTCGTTTTAGTGCTTAGAATGGTATTTTAAGGTCAATATTTAGACGAATTTGTAATTTTTGTATATGTTAACATATTACATATTAACTTTTCAATAAAAGTTTTATTTAATATTTACTTAGTTTTGAGGAATAGTCACCCAGTAAATTTTAATATATGTTTTACTTAGATAAATACAATTATTGTATATCCACAATGTAATAGTTATGGTACGTTAGCAGATTTTGAACTCTTTTTCCACACACGGGCTTATACCTATGCGGGAATAGTAGTTTACGCAACGATTGTGTTAAGCGAGTCTTTACGACACGAGTAGAACATTTGGTTATACAATTAAAATAATTCTGTGAACTCGTTAATAAAACCTAAACAATTTGTTTTATTTTTTGAGTAAATACAATTCTATAATGTTTAATTGTTGCATCCAATAATACAAGCTTTAGCCTCAAGAGATTCTTTTTGCCTACAAATTTCCTGGTTCTTTTTTGATTATTACATTATGGATTTATAAGTTTGAAACCAAATCGAATAGTTTTTTTCTGGTTTTGTGTAAATAAACCTTTTGTTTTAGTGCTTAGAATGGTATTTTAAGGTAAATATTTAGCCGAATTGGTTATTGTTGTATATATTAACATATTGCATATTAACTTTTCAATAAAAGTTTTGTTTAATATTTACTTAGTTTTGAGGAATAGTCACCCAGTAAATTGTAATATATGTTTTACTTAGATAAATACAATTATTGTATATCCACAATGTAATAGTTATGGTTCGTTAGCAGATTTAGAACTCTTTTTCCACACAAGGGATTATACCTATGCGGGAATAGTAGTTTACGCAACGATTGCGTTAAGTGAGTCTTTACGACACGAGTAGAAAATTTAAGGCACGAGCCTTGGCGAGTGCCTTAAAAACTTCTACGAGTGTCGTAAAGACTATTAACGCGAGTTGCGTACACTACTTTACCTACGACCGTTTTTTAATTACTATCAATCTGGATTTAATTACTAACAATAACTACTGATAACTTTTTAGAGAGGTTATGTTTTCGTGTATTGTCATTGCCACTGAAAGTGATGCAACGACTTGTTGTATAATCAGCTGATAACCTGTAATTACGTGTTTGTTAAACTTCGTTAAATATTACATTGCTAGCAGCATTCTTACCATAAATAATATGGTATCAGGTACAATTCGGCAAATATTTCATTTATTTTTGGACTTCCACCAACTTCATTAAGAATACGCGAGTATCAACATGAACAAGTCGGATAAACAATTAAATTAGTCAACTTATCAGCTGATCAGCTGATTAGTTGACGTTCGAAGCATTACAATTTTAATTCTTTTCTCTCAATACTTGAACCTCATTGGTCCGTTACCTGTGTGGATATGAGAAAACTATGCGGATATGAAATGAAACTATGAGGATATGAAAGTAAACAGCTGTAAAGTGAAACTTTTCAATTCTAAGAACTGGACTGAAATGGCTACTTTAAAAAACGGTCGTAAGTAAAATATATTTCCTTATTAATATGTATCTGTGTGTTATATTTTTCAATTTCTGGAAATAAACTATTTGACTTTGACTTTGATATAAACAATATCTTTCCCAGCGAGGTATATAACGTTGCAACATTTACGTATTTAAAATTTTCCTCATAACATCAAACATCTGAACTTGATTTTTAAAGCATGTTTCCAGCTGTAGGCTAAGTATCGAGATAACAAGAAACCTCGTTAGTTCCATTAAATGTCAACATCTGTTCTTGGTGGTTCTGTTACACGACGAAGGAGGTTTTGTGGAAATGATAAACGTTCTAACCTCCCCAAGTCTCGCCTCAGTCTTGTTAACTTCCATGTATAATTCATTGTGATAGGTGTAGGCTTATTTAATGGAAAGTAAATCATTATTCGATAAAACCATGAATATTATAAGCAAGACGATTGACTTAGTACAAAAAGGTCAATTATTCAGACTCGTTTAAGGTTATGTGGATATCAGTTTAATCCTATCCAGCTTAGAATGTTTTGTACAGGTAGCTTTCTTTTTTAATGATTTTTATATAATTTAAAATTTAGATTTCTAGATAGTATACCTTTAAGGAAATTGTTATTTTAACAAATAGGTCAACATAAAACGGGATTGTACTTTATGAAATATAAAAATTGTGTACATGTAATTATTTAATTTAAACTACGAATAAACGGTATAAAATCCTGTTTTCGTGTCTAGTTCATGTACGTCCACACTGATCGCTGGGGTAGACAACATTTTTTTCTATTATTTTTGGGTATTATTTTAATGATTTTTGCTTTACTATTTGGGCCTATTTGGTTATATAACTAGGAGACCAGATATTGTTAATGATTATATCGTTTTATTTGGTTAAATGAGGTTTTAAATGACTGAAATAACAAGAAACAAATTGAAAACAAAATACGACCTCTACAGTTGGACGTACAGAACTAACAATAAAATTGGCTTTAGCTGTTCCATAAGGATAACAAATCTACTAAGGGACTATGCTTTATCAATGGTTTTATTTTATGTTTAGGTGTCGTTACTACTATGAATCGACAAAACTAAGTTTTTTTACACATTTTTTGTGACAGCGTCGGGACTCGAACTCACGACATCTCCGTCTTGCTGTCTTGGCGTACTGTAACGTCACACTGACGTGGGCAACCGACCTACACCATAATTAATTATATTTACACTCTTCGGCTGTAAACATATTCACGTAAACCCTAATAATTAATGTTATGTAAAAGTATTTAAAATATGTCTATTATGGATTACAGTCACCCTGGAAAATATTAAACACTGTACACTAAACGTTTGGTGTGCCAGGTTCGAATGAAAACATGTAACCAAATTGATTTCACATAATTAACATTAATATACATAAATATGTATAGTTTTCCGAGTTTTCATTTGCCGTTAGATTTGGTTCCTGGGCATGATTAAAGTTCTCATCAGTGCAACAAATACAATTTATTTATTTATTTTAAGACAAGCTTAATTCTAATTCTTATGTATTTACTTTAACGAATTATTCATTATGACTTCCATATTTATCTGTGTTATAAGTGCAGGTGAACGTTTGTTGTCCATCATTAAACCTGATAGTTACTTGTTAATGTACAAACTGTAAAAACGTTTTAAATCAAAGGGAAATTGATAACTAGCGTCAAAATAACAACAAAATCCGATCGAAGATTCTTCACTTAGTCCGAAGTTGCAATCAACTCAGGCCAATCTTGTTTTGATAGTTTGTGTAAAGATTCTTAAAAATTAACACCTCTACGACTTTTTTCTGTTTAATTTTACTTCCAGTAATTTACAATACTTTTGTACAAAATAACTGGAATATTTTTATTTTTAGTTATGCAATATGCATGGTACACTTAAGATTGAATGGTTAAAAAATATGAAAATATTTATCTCATACAATTATTTGTCACAAATAATCCTTCTAAGAACAAAAGAATATTATGGATGGCTTTCTTTGATACAACTAGTTTTGGATAAGAATCAATCAAACTTGTTCCTTTCTATTTATTTTAGTATAACTTAAGGACTTCTTTTTCATTATAGTTACATTAAAATATTTAAAAATGACCACTTAACATATAGTACATTTCCTATAATTTTGATATAGAAGATTAGAAGCTTATAATATACTCATTGGATTACAGAATATCTACCAAAAAGGAAACTATCTTGATGATTTTTTTTTAAAGTTTATCTGTTATTCTACGTTCATTGATTCAATCTGTGACGCAATATCACGTCACTGCGATGTTCGATGTTGACATTTCGAGGATTAGCAATAATCAGATTATGTTGAACGTTGACTGACACGATTCATGCTTGATAGAGATAATATTTCAATGTGTGTTTTCTTTCTAAAAATTTTAAAGGAAAAATTGTGAAAATTTGGTAGATTAACATACACAGAGGTGTCTGGGTAGGTCCAGTCTTACTAAAACCTATTCCTCGATCGATGTAAAAAGTATTTCATGTTTAAGAGGTATTTGTTCACAAATAACCGTGATTTTCTTAATGAAAATTGAAAAACTAAAACAATCATTGCCGAGTTTCTTTAATTGGTTTCGTGACTTTTTTAGCTTTAGTTCAGATTTGCATTGGTTTGAAATGTATCGAGCAAGAGAAGAAAAGGCTGCTAAAAACAAGTGTGGAAATAAGAACCATTCCAGTTATTCCTTAAAATATGCAATTTATTTATCAAAGAAAAATATCTGAAAATATTTAGAAACCTTTATTTCAATTAGATAAACCAAAATATTGGATTATTAATCATTTAAAGCATGTGATTAATACAGAAACATGTTTTAATCAGTTTTACCTAAGCCATTTAATTTTATAAAAATAGTTCCTAAGAGATATTTACCGTATTCTATGAATAAAAGTTTAAAAACTTCGTGTACCTCTTAGCTTACTAAGAGTAACATTGCACCAAACATAAGTTGTTTTTAACAAAATATTGTCTTTAAAATAATATCAATACTGAAAGTATAGGTAGATTAGTAAAATTGGGATTTGGAAGGACAATTAGCAATTAAATGCTACAGTGCAGGAACTCGATGAGCCCAATGTACAGTTTGACCCAAATTATTTAAGTTTAAATTGTTATTGCAATAGCTATTAGAACATTGCTGATTTCGTCGCTCTAGATTCCCGGAAACAACATAAAAATAATGATTCGTAAATAGTAGTTTGGAAATCGAATGTCTGTAACTATTTAAAACCTTTTTAACGTCTAGTGTCTGTTTCATTTTCAACAATATCCAAATACGAAATAGTTTTAAAATAATTTCAATGCTGCATATACTTTGTGTAATTTATTGTGATAGACATTTATATTTTTATGTTGGTGGTGTATCTTTATTCTGAGCTAGCAGCCTATTACCAATATCTTATGAGTGTTGATAACTAGTCTTTTACTATCTGGGTGAATATTTCTAAACAGGGAAATTTGGTGTCCCAGCCTTTTATCTCTTTTATTATGATAAAAAATTAAAAAGTTATTGCTTATATTTGTAAAACAAAGTGATATAAAGTAGCTCACACCTACTCTTTTTTTAAATAATCTTTTTTCCTTAATTTAAACATGATTTTATACCTCAATTGTCCTTCCTCTGGCATGTCCCAGGCATGAATGACAAACTTCTCACATCAATTGTAGAGTAAATAATTACACTATCTAATAAATTTATATATTTTTTATTAGATAAATAAACAGACAAAAATAAACTAGACATCTTGTTCTAATGTTGTTATTCATATTGTGCCAGAATAACTAAAGTATGTTGTCCCCAAGTTTGGAGTCTTTCCTCTGGCACTCTAATGTTTATGCGTTTAGAAAAAAGGGAAATTTATTGTTTCGGCTGAAACCTGGGAATTTCTTTCTTTGTAAGGTTGGCATTGCTAGTTATCCTTTGTAAGAATGTTCTGGAATCAGTTGAGTTATGAGCTTCAAAGAAGAAACTGCGCGACCTGCTGTCACAACTCCTCATGTCTTTCCTCTGGTAAGGATATATTTTGTATGACTTAGTTATTTTATACTTTTTTATGGTAGGCTACTTTTAATTGTTGTTAGTAAGTGATTCATGTTTAAAGTGTGGTTTTTTTGTACAGTTTGTAAGTATATTAACCTAAAAATACCGTATTTTGTCCTTCCTCTGGCAGTCTTTCCTCTGGCGTTGGTGAGCCAGAGGAAAGACCTTAGAGCCAGAGGAAGGACAAATGTAGTGTCTTCGTCAGTATTATCAATTTTTGTGTATAATATTTTAGGAAAACCTTACTTTAAAACGTTTTATATTGTTTAATCTTATTTTTTTTAGTTATTTTCTTACAATACCAATTTACTTTTATGCATTTATAAGCCCAAATTATACGCTACCCAGTACCCCTGTATGGCCAATCACCGGAGAGTAGGTAGGCTAGATTTAATTTGGACTTATTATTCTTCAACACCAAGCTAACAGCTAAGATGGTGTTTGCTGAGATAACCTATCATTTGGTGATTTCCCTCAGATGGTAGGATGCTGCACAAATTACTCCAATGCATGGTTATAACAAATTATACTTTTATTCTTCAAAATAATGAAAATGCTTTATAATCTTCCTTATAAATGATACCTAAGATTACTAAATCAGTAATTAAATGGCAACAGTCTTACTTGGTAAAATTCCTACGGTTTGACTGGCCAACATAGTTACAACAGAGGCTAATAGATGGCAGCATCAAACAAGATAATCAATTCCTTCAACATGCGTGCTACGGTGCTACCAACATTCAAAGCAATATCTTTATTGATAATCAATAATCATCTTTTTAAATAATTCAAAATGTTCATGTTTCTTATCCTAACAAACTATTTACAAATACATTTAAATCATATACCCTGACAATTCAAGAAGTTGTATAACATTAAGATCATAGAACTCATTTTTCATTTGTTTTATCAACATTCAAAATCTCAAATAAAAAACTCTGTGTTGGCCAACCTGGAAAATAGCATCAAGTGATTTGTTTTAAAGAGAAATCGCCATTTCAGTTTTGAATTGCTTACTAGTGTGTTGTGTTTTGTGTGTCGTGTGATGTTTTACTTTAAATTTATAGTTTTGTGTTTTTTGCGTGTGAAAGTGTCTAGTGTAGTTCAAGTGTGCCTTAAATCTAAAAGTAACTTACCATTCAAATCATACAAACATACAAACCATTCGTGTCACAAACATTCACGGACTTATACAAACATATATTCTACGCATTCATACCCTACTGTTGTGCAATAACTTATTAGCGAACTCCATAAAATTTTCATTTCAAATCACTAGGCCTAACTTAACAATATTAAAATAAAATGTTCTGTCCCTACGATCTTAATTAATTATACATCAATCTTAATAATAACATAACTTTTCCTTTTCAACTAAAGTTGTATCCCTGGCATCATTCCATTCAAGTTTCAAGTATCTACAAGTTGAACTTTGCTTTCATGATAAAACCCGTGACCTAAATTACGACCTGAAATTACAAACAACTAGGCCTATTTTCATGGGTTGTATCGAACTAAACCTTTACTTAACCTTTCTTACGAAACTTCTTGGCCTCATTGCTTAAGTAATGTGTTCGAATTAGTAAATGAGACTTTAACTTAAATGGATGTTTTGCTCTATTAGGCGATAATCTCCACCAATGTCTGTCAAATTTCATACAGTTTGTTGAATTTCTCATGCCTTGGTTCAGGCTTTGCTTCATTTCTTCCATCGTTAGGTCGCTGGATGACAGACTCTTACTGTCCCACAGGTTGGTTAGCGCACAGCTGGGCTCATGATCAAACATTAATTTGAAGTTGGATGTTTTGGTCGATGCATTGATGGCAGTATTTAGGCTGACTTGTGAATCGAGTTCTTTTTCCTTTTGATCTGGTACATCTTCTTCCTTTAACGTCACAGGAACATAGGTTTCTACGATTGATTCAAGTAGGCCTACCTTATTCATTGTGAATCCAACAGTTTTACACTCCACGATTTTTGTGCTCAAGGGCCGTTTTGTGTGATTGGGCCAGATGCCATACAAATGTTGATCAGTGATGTTAGCTTCATTTTTGCTTATTATTGCATTTCGTAAAAATGAAAGCAAGGGGGTCAATTCGAGTCCATTGCATTCTGTGATCTTACTGAGATAACCTTCAACGGGGTTAGGTAACTTGTATATAGGCATGGTGTGTATTTGCGTGTGATAAGGATTTGTAGGCATATTTAACATATTATTTTGCATGTTTGGGTTTTCATTTAGGTTAGTTTCAGTAGGCTCTATAGGTTTAATTGTAGTTTCTTGATTCGTCCCTTCCGGTGTAGAAGTATGATTTAGGTTAGGCCTATTTGGTTTTGTCGGGCTAGTTAACTGTTCAACTAAGTTTTCTTCCTCGATGATTGACTTATTTAAATCCTCTTGATATTGGTTCAATTCAGGTAAAGATACTTGGTTTTTGATTTCATCAAATTTGCTTTGCAGTTCTTGTAAATTGACCTTCCATTTGTCCAACTTACCGAAGTAGTTTGGACCTAACATACATGCGCTTATATTACTTATTCTAAGGTGCAGATGAGTACATAGAGCTGACATTCTTGCTATGTACAGGTTGCTCGGTTGGGTATCACACTGTTCTATAAGTAGCTGAAATCGATCTACCTTAATTTCTACGGTTTGAAATTCAGTACTTAAAGCTAATTTCCCACTAAGATTGTTTACATCTGGTTGAACCTGTAAAATAGATCTGAGCTGTTTTCTGAGTGCTTCTACGTTGTCAAAGGTAGAATCTTCTCCTCTACTTAAAATTTCATACTTAAGTTCATCTTTACTTAAAAAATTTAAATTGAATTTTTCCATTTTTGGAAATTACTAGACCTATTCATACACGGAATAATTTTGGCAGTTTATGAATCACTTTGCTGAAACAAACTAATTTTATGGCAGAAGTTATGTCACTTCTCAAAATTTTCTTGTAGGCTAGCAAAGTTAACTTGAGGTTAGCAAAGTTTACCACAATGTCTTGGTTTAAATAGGCGCAAGGGTTGAAATTAATAATAAAATAGCAGAGTCGCGCACTTCTATACGCTACCCAGTACCCCTGTATGGCCAATCACCGGAGAGTAGGTAGGCTAGATTTAATTTGGACTTATTATTCTTCAACACCAAGCTAACAGCTAAGATGGTGTTTGCTGAGATAACCTATCATTTGGTGATTTCCCTCAGATGGTAGGATGCTGCACAAATTACTCCAATGCATGGTTATAACAAATTATACTTTTATTCTTCAAAATAATGAAAATGCTTTATAATCTTCCTTATAAATGATACCTAAGATTACTATATCAGTAATTAAATGGCAACAGTCTTACTTGGTAAAATTCCTACGGTTTGACTGGCTTAAATAGGCTGTGATTCCCAGTTCCTACGGACTATAACTGTTTCAAGTACAGTAGGCCTAATGCTTGAACTCGTCTGTAACAATTTCAAAAGAAATAATAACAGGTAAACCAAAGTAATAATAATTTCACATAATTGAGGCAAACATAATTAATTTAAGGTGATTTTACAATTTATAAAATATTCTCACAACATGTGCTTTTTCAATCCAAATGTAACATGAAAGTTGAGTATTTAATATTTGACATTTACAAAGTTATTAACTGACAGACAATCAAAAGAATATATATAATCATAGGTAAAAACATGGTAAACAAGATTATTAACAATACAATACCACATAAATCAATTTTCTTATTTTTAAAATGTTTTCTACTTACATTTACACGAGTTTGTACAATTTTTAAGGGAATCAGCCAACTAAGAAGGATTTGAAGAAACAGCTCATTACAAAAATGACTTTAGTTAATTAACAGCTGTTCTCCAGTTCTGCCAACAAGGTGAAGTGTAATAACAGTCAAACTAGTTAGCCATTGATCATGATATTATGTGTACATTATATATTCTGTGAATTAAAATAATTTAAATTTAATTAACATTTCCCTTACATCAGTATAAAATTCAAAACTGTTACTAACGCTATGGATAGTTTAAATGGTGCCATAATTAGTTTATGGATTTTGCAGTGATATTACATTTAATATCATTTCAAATATAAACAAAGAAAAATTGTAATGTAAACATGTAAATGTAAAAGATAATGCCTGCTATGAGACAACCTATTCCTAAGGCATTTATTCTGGAGTGATGTAAGGTGACTAGTAACCTTAACTTTTCAGTATAGAATTGTAGATACTATGGTTGTAATCAAATTAATGTTTTCATTGCAGAGTTAATCATGGTGCAATCCAAAGAAGAAAGGTTGAGAAAAAAGAGAGAGGCCGAAAGAAGATACGAAAGATTGAAATCTAGTGAAGATGGAAAAAAATATTTAAAAGAAAAGGAAAAAATGCATTATGCTTTGAAAAAGAAGAAGAAGATCGTAGTCCCTATAGATAAGTTGAGTGAAAGGGAAAAGAGAGCCAAGCGAAAGGAATGGCGTCTAAAAAAAAGAATACAGAACCAGGAAAAATCTTGCAAGACAGAATCAACTGAATGCTGAGGTAAATACACCACCAGCTAGTGATGAAGAGATCGTTGATGATCCAGAAGAAGACCAATTAGGGCAGCTTATGAACTCTCATAAGAAAAGAGAGGCAAATTTAAGGAAGAGGAAAAGCAGAGAACTACATAAGAAAGACCAACTTATTGAAAAACTAAAAAGGAAAGTAGATAAGTACAAAAAGAGATTGCGAAGAGAAAAGGAAAAGAGAAAGAATAAAAATAAAACTACGAACGATCATCCAACTTCCCGGACCAGGGTAAAAATTATGCTGGAAGACAATACAAGGACAAGAGAAGTGGCAAGAAAACTTTTGTTTGCTGAAACCATTAATGAACAACTGGAAGAAAACTATGAACAAATACAGTCACAGGAAGAAAAGCGCAAATTTAAAACAAATATTTGTGGAAAAATTATTCAAAGATATCGGTTTGTGACAAGTCTTAAGAAAAGAATGCGCTTAAACAAAAAAATAATAAATAGAACAGACAACAAACCAATCAAAAGAAGAATCAGAAAAGACAAAGTGTACATGAGAGAAGTGAAGGATCTTGTACATACATTTTACTTGGAAGACTCGTCTAGTCGAGTCATGCCAGGCAAAAAAGACTGTGTGACAAATAATAAAATAAAAGTGCAAAAACTATATTTAAATAAGTCAAGAAAAGTTCTGCATAGAGAATTTCTTAAAGCTCATCCAGAAAAACAAATCTCATATGCATTGTTTTGTAAACTAAAACCTTTTTGGGTAAAAAAATGGATGTAACTGCTCGAGATACATGCAAATGCATACACTGTGCGAATACTGAGTTATTGGCTCAGTCACTTCATCGTATCGGCGTTCTTGGAAGTGCTAACTTAGAAGATATAAAGAAATTGTTTTGCTGTGATTCGTTAAACGAAAAATGTTTGTTCCGGAGTGTAATCATTGTCCTCCTTTGAAAATTGAGAAAGAGGTTCCCCTCAACTTGACCAACACGAAATATTATAAATGGGTGAACTTAAAAGAGACATTTTTCAATAAAAAAACCCAAAAAGAAAAAGTCAGTAAAAAGGTGACTAAATCTGTTGTGGTGTGCAAAAAAAAAGTCTACAGAGTTATCTTAGTCATCAGGGAAGAATTATTCATCAGTATAGAGCAATAAAAAATCTAAAGAAGAATTTAAAAGAAAACGAAGCAATCATTCAGATGGACTTTAGTGAGAATTATCAACGAAGTTTGCAGAAGAAATTCAGTCGTTCCATTTTGGAGGTTCAAGGCAACAACTGAGCCTGCACACAGTGGTTGTTTACATAAAAAATCAAGAGAAAACTGTAAATGTTAATTTTTGTACTCTTTCTGAATGCCTCAAACATGATGTTCCTGCCATTTGGGCACATTTAATTCCAGTGTTAAAATACATTGGCAACGAGTACAAGGTAAACACTCTCCATTTCGTAAGTAACGGACCATCTAATCAGTACCGTAATAAAACAATGTTTTATTTTCTAGCCACCAAAGTCCAAACTATCTACCCTGAACTTAAGTCATTTTCTTGGAATTATTTAGAGGCCGGCCATGGCAAAGGGGCCCCTGACGGCATTGGAGGTGTCAGTAAACGTACTGCTGACATATTTGTAGCAGAAGGAAACGACATCTCAAATCTAGAACAACTGAGGACTGTTTTGGAAGAAGAAGTAAAAGGAGTTAAATACTATACTGTTTCAGAGGCCGAGATTGTAAATATTGGTAAAATAATAGACTCTGGTGCTGTCAAACCTTTTAAAGGTACACTAAAGGTCCATCAAGTTTTGACAGCGAACAAGAACCTCAAATTTTGTACTTGAGAAAAGTAAGCTTTTTTGATTTTGAAGAGCACCCATCAATAGGAGTTTTGGATTACTCAGAAAAAGGTAGGTTCATCTCTCAGTTAAAAGCTTTGCTCTTTTTTATTTTGTTTAACTATTATCATTGTATTTTTGTATTATGATTAAAACTCAATTGGAATTTTCTAATTTAAATGAAGACTTAATTAAAAAATTTTAAAAGTATTTGTGGTTTAAATGTAATTGAATTAATAATATTTGATTTGCAGCTTCTCTGATGGTACTGAAAGTTATTGAAATATTATTTCAATTAATAAATATTTAATAACTTTCAGAACCAAAGAAGCTTCAAAATATATTAGTAAATTAATGATATTTATTTGTTTGCAGGTTCTTCAAAAGAAAATCTAAACTTGCCCTGTACATCTACAAGTAAAAGGTTAAGATATGAGGACGTCTACTGTGATAACGAAGAAGATTTTGAAGCAGAAGCAGACAAAATGGACATCAAAACTTGCTTTTCAGCCAGTGAAATTAAAGACCAAACGTACATTATTGTTGAGCTTCAAGAACAATCAACAATCAAATCTAAACAAAAGCAAACGTGTACAAATATGTTGCTGTATGTCAGCATGACTTTTCTTAGAATAGTTAACAGTAAATTACCTAACTCAAAACAGTTGTTTCGACTCGATGAAAACGACCATTCTGTCGTGACATTCGAGGAAATTACATGTATTTTGAAACCGCCTACTAAAGTATTAAGAGGCAAACGAGTATATTTC
>NW_026542595.1:164964706-165006010 GCF_028750875.1 Macrosteles quadrilineatus | reverse complement strand
ACTTGCTTTTCAGCCAGTGAAATTAAAGACCAAACGTACATTATTGTTGAGCTTCAAGAACAATCAACAATCAAATCTAAACAAAAGCCAAACGTGTACAAATATGTTGCTGTATGTCAGCATGACTTTTCTTAGAATAGTTAACAGTAAATTACCTAACTCAAAACAGTTGTTTCGACTCGATGAAAACGACCATTCTGTCGTGACATTCGAGGAAATTACATGTATTTTGAAACCGCCTACTAAAGTATTAAGAGGCAAACGAGTATATTTCCGTTTTCCCACTGAGTTAGATGTTTTTGAAAAGTCTTAAATCTACTGTACTACATAATCAAACATTTAGTACACCCTTTATGAGATGTGCCAATGAGGTGGGTTTTTATTTTTTGCCACAGTTGAAACGCTCTTTGACAAATTAGCCTATAGTAAGATTGATGAAAAAGACTTGTTGTCAACACTATAAGACTTATAAAAGACTGATAAGTTTGAGAATTGTTGTTTTTTATATATCCCGTAATAATGATTTTTATGAGTGCACCTTTTGAAGAAGTGTAGTACATAGTTAAATGTAATTGAAAATATAAAAAAAATAATTAAAAAAAAATTTGATTGCCATTTTTTGTCTTAAAATTGACCTGTTTAGAAATATTCACCCATCTAGCGTTTTATTTAATTAGGAAGAATCGCGAATTAGAACACAAACCTATATAGATAGAATACATCTATTTAATAATTGTTACTAATTCTAAGGTAAGTCGTGCTGAAACTTAAGCTAAAATACCAAAATACCATATTATTCTACTTACAGATAATTTATCTAGATTCTATATACGAATTAACTAAAATTATATAAAAATATTAAATTAATAAAAATGAGTTTTTATTTCTTTAGGTTCATGAATCTTGATTATATCAATTTTCATGATTATACCAATGTCAACAACTTTTTATTTTGCTATTATCACATATACTCGTATATGATTAGACTGTCATTGTTTCAAATGTGCTCATCAAATAACTATTTACATGAATTCCTAGACAAGGCCAGAGGTGATGAGACAAAGGCATTTAAATTGCAAACTACTCTGAGGTTAAATGAAAAAACGAACTCTTAAATCAAAATGAATCAGCTCTTAGATTGAGTTTGCTTATTTACATTCTGTGGCAATTACTAAAGAAAGTTGGATCATACACTATTTGTTTCACTGACGAATTGCGCTTTTAATTACAATATATAGTAGCTGTGTGATTAATATAATCCATTCATTTCCAAAATAATTAAACATTTTGCCCTTTTAATAATTTTTTTAAGTTGGCTGATGAACGAAACAATTAATTAATGGTTTTATGGACCTATTTTGCTGGTATTAAAAATAATTTCGTAAATTTGAAACTGAACAAGTACTTGATAGAAATTAAAATATATTCCAACGATATCCATAATTTCCTTGACATAGTTTTTATTTACTAGACATTGACATTTCCAGGGAGTTTACGATAATAGTTTATATAATGAGTTTAATTCACGACGTAAGGTCATAATTAGTGTTCTAGCTTAGAGTGATTAGAGATACAATGCCGTAAGTTCAGTTGGTCTGTTCTTGGGCCCTACTTAGCTGTGGTGTTCTAGGCAATTCTCCACAACAATGGAGATTCAAGGCATTAACTCTGAAGTGTAATTACTGTTGTGTTTTGGAGCCAGTGCTATTATATTTTGGACAATATAAGACACATTTATAAACTTACTTGAATATTGGTGATCATAATTATTCAAACTCTTATGGTTGTAAAAAAATGCGTGTGTGTGCATTGAGAGTAATCTTAAACACAGCTAAATTAATACTTTTATAAAAATGGGATTGTATCTTATTTTTGTCAGTCTATCTGTCAGGTAGTCACGACTAAAATACTTGACTGATATAGCTTATTAGTTCACAAAGATGGCCTATAATACCTAGTAGTGCCAATTGACCTAATCACTTCCATGAATTCTTCGAGCTAAGCCAAGTGTATGTTTGAAGATATAAGGTGAGGATTTTAAGAGTAAATATTGATATGTTCCCCTGGCAGATTGATATGTACCTAGTAACAATTTTGTGCTTTACCCATCTTTATTTTTTGACTGGTGAAATTAGACACATGTCACAGTTAGACACATACAACATACACAAACGTCTTGGACATCAAGTCTGACGTTTAGCATAAATTAAATGGTTATCACATACTGAAACATTAATACACCCAGGAAACGTGTGAGGGTAGTTGGTGAAGTTGGTTACTAATTGAATCTAATTGAAGCTCCAAATTTGTCTAGTATATCGTTCGCCACGGGATACTTGTCTGATGAAGGAACTAATTAATTAATTGTTCACATGCAGTCATGGATTTGAAACTCGGTTATTCATATTTTAGTACCTGGGGACCAAGCATTGCCTGGGGAAAATCAATAGTAGGCTCTTAAGCAGTCTTTGGCCATGCCATTTATGCAAATCATTTTTTTAATCGATGTATACTCTTTTGAGACAATATCGTAGTTGACTTTGTTTATGTAAGCTGCAGTTATAACTCTCATATACAGTAGACATTTTCATGTAATTTTTTATACCAAAACACCCTATAATCCAAGCATAAAAAATAATAATATAAATTTGATGAGTACATTAATATTGAACAGGTTATAAGACCATTTTGGTATTTATTTAAAAATGTGATGCCTCTTTTAGTTGCACAGGTCTAGTGTGAAAAATTTAATTATGAAGGTCAAAACTAAAGTCATTTTCAGAATTCAACACGTTCTGGCACAAATTGTTACCCTTTTTTTGAGTTTCAAGAAATCGAGGTCCTCCTAGTTTTATACAATGCTGAATTCCTACTAGCGAACGCAGAGCTTGGGGTCTAATGGTTACTATACTTCTAACCTAAATGACCCACTTCAAATTATGCTAATAGTCTTATTATTTTAATTATATTTTTCTTGGAATATTTTTTTTTCTTTTAATATTTCATTTGAGATATTTTTACTTTGATTTTGGGATCAGAATTTTATTGTAATTTTTTTTTTTTTTTATTTCCAAAACCAGTAAAGTCATAGATTTATACAATTGAATAGGTTATGTCCATATTTCAATGATAAGTTTAAAATAATAAACATAGTGTTAACAACTTAAAGGTGTTCCTGAGTCTCAAAAATCTTTTATTTATATGATTGAATACTGCACAGTCAAGAGAAGAAGTGAAACATGAATAATGAGGTCGCATTTTATTTATGATTAACACCAAAAATACTACTTGTATTAATGTTTACAGTATTAAAACTGCAGTTGGGTTAGTATTTTCAGGCAACTTTATTTTACATAGCTGCTAAAACATCTATTTTCTAAAATCCTAAAAGCTTATAAATTTAATCCGAGGTATGTTTCTTAGACCTCATTGGCTATTCATTTTGTCAATATGTACACATCAATATATTTTAATCTTTTGGAATTTTAGTAGCTGATTCAAATGACCACCTGTATCATTCCAACTGTTATGATTATAACGATTCTTTTGCTTACGTTCTTAAAATGGTGGCACCGTAACGCTTAAAGCCCATGTAACGATTTTTAAATTTCTATCTAGATAAAATTAAAATTTCTTCTAGCAATAAAACTGGTCAAGGACTTACTTTTTAATCAGAACTTAGTTATACCAGAAGTATAAAGGTGTTAATTAATTAGCCGTAAATAATCTAACATAAATTAAGACATAATGGCCATAGTTTCTAATCCTGCAAAGAGTGAAATTAAATATTTTTTTCGTTTTTGTTCAATCTCCAAAAGTCTTGTGTTAATATTATACTAGGATATATGATTTAAAAAGATATTTGGCCATTTATGACAGTAAAAACATTAGATGAAGAATAAACACTAAATATCAAGCACTACAAGCCTATACAAAAGTACTCGTAGATCAAGAATTTCCTTTATAGTATAAAAATAACTTGCAGTTATATTTACAAGAAGAATCTGCAAGAAGTAGGTTGAAGGCTTTTCAAATATGTATCTTTTGTCATACATGATAGACTTTTAAGAGGTGCCTCTTAACCACTAACGGTGATTTAGTATTAATAGGATACCCACAGGTGATTATAAACATGTTTACAGCCTATGTGAAACCTATCTTTCATCTATACAAGGTTGATAACCCAACATCTAATATTCTTTTAGTCCTGTAATAGACCATCTTTAGAAAACCCTTTAAACCTTTCACGAAAGAACCCCTTTTGTGTACAAAAATATGAGACTCCTTCACAAAGCTTAATTTATAAATCGAAACATTTTTTACCTTTAGTTTATGTTTTGTCAACCATATTAATAAGTGTTACTCAAATGTCCATTCTATATAGATGATGTTACAAGGAAAAAGTAGTTCCAGTTGGTTATTTGCATAATATGAATTGCTAATATTTTATTCCAACTAAAATATTAAAAACTAGGAATGAAAGAAGAAAATAATTATTAACTGATCCCATCCTACTGGATGTACAAATAACGCATTTCATGTATACATTTTAATATAAGAACATTTCAGTTTTTAGCTTCAATCGTAATTTTTAGTATGTTGTTTTACCTTTTGATTTGGAATAATCAAATTTCGTACTTTTTTCCTAGGACGCTAGGCAAGAGACTGAGATTGCTTTTCACATTACTGTGCTTTACACATTAATGTGTGTTCACATTTAAATGTAGAATGTGTAGTTGATATTTATTAATAAAACGTGTTTGTCTGAAACGACAAAATTAAGATTAATACTCGTATCAGTTTCGTTTTTATAGCAATATTGTTCTCAACAGGGAACAGATCAACTTTGTGATTATTTTAAAACTAAACCAATTTTGATTAATAGTATTTAGTTTGATCTTAATATTTTTACACACCACTTATGCTAAATATCATTCATCGTATACTTGTTGTTTGACTACGAAGAAATATGTTTTATTTCATAACGAAAAGGACATGTTTTGATAAACATTTTTGGAACTATATACTTATACAAATAAAAATAATAATACATTGTATATTGGTGTAATATTTGTGTAATATTTGATTCTAGTGTTTGTGGAATGGTTTATAGTCTACTTTATGCAAACAATAATTTATTTAAGAGGAAATAGAGTTGTAAAATGTAATAGCCCTAGATTATAGTAAAGCCCAAACTCATATGGAGAGCTCATATGGAGATTATCTGATATTACTTTGCAATAAGAGGGGCTTAGAGCGAGAATAGAATGGCATCAAGATTGTTTTCATTTATGTTTAACAAAATATTGAAGTGGAAATATCTGAAAAATACATTTGTAATAATTCACTATATAACTGTATTTCTTTATGTATTAATATGTTTAAGTAGGCTACATCTGAAAAGGTAATGTATAGCTTTGAAATGCATTGTCACTATATGCTAGATTTAAATGTTTCTTAAGCATAATGATAAAACAACTAAAACAAAAATATCGCTACAACACATAAAATGTAAGAACTACGGAAAGTTAAGAAAAAAGTTGCTGGATAAAACTTCGACACTTTGGCAGTGGTTTGTACTTTTCAAGACATGGCTGTTATTTTAATAAAGAAAACGTCAAACAATTTATATTTGATCAATTTTTATAGTTAAATAACTCATTTATTGAACAAAAATAAAAAAATACTAAATTTGCATTAGCCATGGCATGACTAATGCAATGCCAGTGAATGATTGACTTAATTTAATTCGTTTCGTAAATTTTATGCTACATAATACTTTTGTGTATAACGTAGGTTGCAAATTAAAAACGAAGAATCACATATTATATTGGTGAATAAATTAAGTAGGTAAATTAATTTATAGGTTGTTAAACTGATACCTTATCAATATACTGTTTTTTTTTATATATTATAAGGCATAGAGTGACATCGTTAAATCTATAATTCTAAACAACAAATATCGGTTGAATATAAAATTATGAGTGAAAATTAGCTAACTAAAGATTCGTATGTATTATCTGTTAAAAGTGTGTGATAGAAGGCAGCCCTTTTGCTAATTCTTATAATGGAGATAACAATGTTTTAAATGCCCTGCTTAAGATGTAGTATATCAAAATAGAGTGCAATAGCTAAGAGTCTGATATAATAAACTATTGGTAAAAAATAAAAATAAAACATTTCAATAATAACCATAGAAGAAAATTTTACCTACGACCGTTTTTAAAGTAGCTGTTTCAGTTCAGGTCTTAGATTTAAAAGTTTCACATAACAGCATTGTATACTTTCATAAAAGAATAGTTTACCTCATACTGTAACAACACTGGTAACGGACCAATGAGGTTCAAGGGTTGAGAGAGAAGAAGTCGAATTGTAATGATTTGAACTTCAACTAATCAGCTGTTCAGGCCAATTTAATTGTTGAGTGGTGCAATTAGTGTTTTGTACAATGTTTTGTTGGATCACTGTCAGTGGATATTAAAGGTTATAAACAAAAAAAACCTCTCTTAGAAGTTATGAGTAGTGATTTGTAGTAATTAAAACACTGTCGTAGGTAAAGTAGTGTACGAAACTCGCGTAAATAGTGTTAACGACACTCGTAGAAGATTTTAAAGCACTCATCAAGGATCGTACCATAATTTTGTACTCGTGTCGTTAACACTATTTTACGCAATCGTTGGGCAAACTACTATAAATAGTCGTTTTATCTGACCCAGCTTCACATCCAATGAATTCTTAACGTAAAAAAGCTATTGTTAACTTAGTATTTAAACCCGGAATTTAGTGGAGCAAAGTTCCGTGAATTCCCTCGCACTTTTCAGAAAGTGCACTGACTTAACGAATAACTCTATAGATTTATATTATAAAATTTAATTCTATTTATTAGGAATTTCCTTATGAATATTTACCCGTGTGCTACATCCGCTATTGAATGTTTTTATTGTAAATTCCAATTAAATATACCGCTAAAACTGTATGCTTTACGGCAATACTTTGGAATAAACTACTACAATATTTCAAAATATTAAAAAAACCTAATAAATTTCAAAATTGTTTTTAGTGTCATAACAGTGTATTTCATTGACACGATATTTAGACTTCCAATACAACTTCTGATGCTGTATCAAAGCTTTAGCGTGGCTGTATTGATGTGTCCTGTGTTACTGGATGTGATGTCACTCACATTTACAATCTATTGTTAGACATTCTGTGTGTCCTTTTGGTCCCACATGTTTGTTTTCGTCGAATGGAAAAACTATCGATTAATCAAATGCAGCGGTAGAGCTTTAATCACAAATGGAAATATGGTGCGAGGTCAAGCATTGACAATTATCATAGGGTTTGTTGCACTGACAATATTGATAACTTAAATTAAAACTACTCTTATTGAGAAATTAGCAAAATAAAACAGTATTACCCTCCCCCCCACAAACAAATTTCAATGCAGAGAAGTTAGGTTTGTACAACGATTATAATGACTTTGGCAATGCAAAATAGAAGCAATTGGTAAAAAGCACTGCAGTAATATAAAACTTGAACACAATGCTATTTCATAAAAGCATTTCTAAAAAAGTAGATCAAATTAAATTAGAAAATGAATCTAATTAAATTTGTAATTTTTTCGTTCAACTGTCAAATTTATTCAAATCTCAACTTCGACCACCGAGTCACGAAATCTTTGAATAGATATTGTAGGAATGTGAGTTTTAATAATGTCTGTCGTCATTTGTCAAAATGCTTACTGAACTTGAACTTTTCGAAGTTATTTCGTAGAAAATTTGAAAGAAAGATATACCCAAAAAATGAAATAAATAAAGCGGATGCTCAACTTTATGCACTAGATTTTTTTATTGCCTGTAAATAGCAGGTTAATGTTTTTCCTCATTCATTAGTAATATGTACTATGTAGGTCTAATTGACTAATTTTTAAATAGTTCGTAAGATGTATTTGTAAAAAAATCTATGGTTTTACGTAGTAGTAACTAAAAGAAAACACGTAGGGGAGACTAAGGCTGCATAGTACTAAAATACTCGACGCTGCACTGCAGTCAAGTCACGGAGTAAATAAATCCTAATGAAATTTCCGTCTCATCCTCTCGCCAACTAATTTAAAATATTAAACGTTACATAAGACTTTTGAATTTGGACAAATATTGCTTTTAGTGATGTTTGAAGTCAAAATCACTCGTCTAAACGACTGCTTCTCAGTCTTACATTTATAATCAGTAAGTCATCGACCCAAAGTAATTGTTATAGAGATTTGAACCAATTATAACGATGTTAGATAAGTATAAATAATTTTATGTACGTGTAGTGTGCGTAATTATAATAGGACAGGAATAACTAGAATTATATGTTGTTTGTATCTATCTTGTCTTTACAACTGAACCTCCATTTAAATATAGTCTATTAGCATAAATGTTCGAAAACGTAAAAAAAGTTTAAAAATGTCAGTAAAAAGGTTTTATTTTGGTAAGAGTAATCAATAACCGGTAATTAACATAAAAAATACCAATAGGGCATATGCTTTGTAACTTCCTAGCCATAACTCTTAGATTTTATTCACCATACCGAACGGGGTAGGGGAGGTTTAGTGGTTACATCTGTATTGGAGACCCCGGGTTCAAATCTCAACAATCAACAATGGATTTAGCTGCGTAATAATTCTATATATTCTTATAGAGAATAAATAAACTGTTGTAGTTTGCTTGTTTATGGATATAGTTTATTAAATTTAGCTATTCTGTTTATTTCATATTAAGCTATCAACATTTAAAAAAATACACCTCAATACCTTCCCTGTAGCAGAAAACTTAGGTACTCATTAAAATGAATGTTATTTAAATAGGAAATAAATTTAACAATTTTCAGGGAATATTTTAGTAGAAATCCAGCCAGGTAAATGGAAATTCACTTAGTCTGCAGGTTTGCTGTGGCAGGGGTATTTGTTCATCAAGCATTAGTTACAGCAGTTACATAGAGTAGAGTTGTATCGTACTGTAAAAATTTTGTAATTATACCAGAGGACTTAGATGATTCATTTTAATCGGATGAAATTAATCGGCTTATACTGATCTTACTGTAATGGTTTCGTTAGCAAAATAGATATTTCTAAATGCACGACACTGGCTGAATTACGGCCCTAATGCAAGAATCGCTGATTTTATCTATATACAGTTTCAAGATACAACAAACTTCAGCCCAAAACAGTAGAATGAGTTGAAGAGTAAGAAATTATAGAAGTAGTATAATTTCCATCATTAATTGACTCATGGGTTGAATATAAATATTGTATTCTCAAATATTCCCTGCTGGGAGTCTTTTTTATACTGTACATGGTTTATTTGATCTAGGATGCTAATCTCACCTAATTATATGTGATATAAAATATTTCTTTTTTTTTATAAAATAACCTATAGGAAACAATGAAGATTTAATGCTACAGTGGAATATTGAGTGTTCCTTATTTCCAATTTTCAGTTTTTAGTTCCAGTTTAGTTTCAGATTGTAATCATACAAAGTTTTATTCCCCTTTGATAATACTAATTCATCTAAAACTGGTTTTAACCTGGTCCTGTACCATGGCCAATGTATTTTAATAACTTTTAAAAAGGTTTTAAATAATATTTGAAATGACCAGGTAATTAAGGCTTATTGAGTTTACAAAATAACAATTTCAAATGAATAACTAACTACATAGTCACCGGCTATATAAGACTAATTTATGTTTCTTATATTTAGTTTTCAAGGCTATACTGTATTTTTAGTTCACAGTACCACATTAATGTTTCAATAACCTATTCTTGTTCAGATTCTATGTAAATTAAACATTATAAATATATTAAAATTACTTAAGTTTCATTCATAGAACTATTGAGTGACTTTTAAAAGCTTACAACTTATTTAGATTGCATTTTATGTTTTATTAAAAACATAGGCGAATATGAATTTGGAAAACATCTTTGTCCAGACCAATCTTATCAACTGACCTATTATAACTTTTTTTCTAAGAACTGTAACTTTTTCCCCAATTAAAGTAACAGTCATGTCTTGTATTGTAAAAGCCACTGCCAAAGTGTCAAAGTTTGGAACTTTTCTTTCCGAGCTCTTCGCAGATCTTGATTTCAACTGTAACAAGTATTTTCGTTCAACCATTTTCATTGTTAATCTTAGGGGACATATCAATACAAATTTAGTCAATGATGTAAATTATAATCAACTAAATTAAACTAGCCCCTTTTTATTGGTATTTTTGTTGTTTTTTTTTTCTTTTCAAGGTATATGGATTAGTTTGTTATGTTAGTTTGTTGATAAATATGATCTTTTATAAAACATAAGTACTGTATTCGATCTGAACGCATAAAATGGTCTACTGCATCTGATTTTAAGTATTGTTATTGACTATACATAGAATAGACTTCCCGATCAATGTAAATATTTGAATCAAACACGTGGTGTAATCTTTTATGATGGTCTACCAACTAATTAAATGAGAGTATTATGTGTTATACATCAATCAGCTATTTATAGTCAATAGTATTATATAACACATTGACAGTCGTTAACTACAATTCTATGTACATGGAATCATTCCCATAAGCATTGATAACCTCCTTAGATAGATCTTACAAGGCCACTTTAAGTTTTATTTTTTTTTTTTTTTAAGGAACTAGTAGAACGCATGGCTTCGATCTCCGATGTCACGAGTTTGTATACCACCAATTACCAAAGACTTTAGCCAGGTGTAATCGAGACGAATCACCAGTAGCAAATAAAAGTAGTGTAAAACTGTTAGCTTGTCTTGGACAGGTATGGCTTTCCTGTAGTTTGTGTCGTGTTTCTTGACTTTATGCGCGAACATTGAAATCAAATATTTAAAATCACTACGGGTCATCTTCAGGAAGGGTTCTGACTTTGACATCCTTGACACTACTGACCATTTCCTGCTAATTCTTTGCCATCAAGTTTTCGGCTAGGTAGTTTTACTCAAATACTTTTAGTTGTAGGCTATTGGCTGCAAACCTTTGGTTGTCAACTTTTAGTTGTCAACTTTGGTGTAAACGCGCCTCAAATCAGTGCTAGGCTAGATATTCACAATATTATGCAGCGTTGTAGATTTTAAGTTTAACCATTGACTATTGGAGTCAAGGGGTCCATGATCTCATCTTTATAAAACCATAATAGGGGTTTAAAACGTGTGTTTATTTTTTAACTAAGGGTTTCTATATACATATTGAAGGAAATTACTGTCCCCAGTTCATAATTTTATAAATTGAGGTTACTTTTATTTTATTAAATATTTAAGACATAAAATTCCTGTATGGATCTAATTAACATAGTTAGTAGTTGGGTATATTTTGAATAACGATTGTATTTCAAATAAAACAAACAGGAAATGCGTGCTTTAAATTGGTTCAACTATTTGATTCCAAAAAAGAAACGTGTTTAACAAAAAGAGGGGAGATCTTTGTTTAAAATCCAGATCACGAATCATAAAATGATTGGAAACCGGCTCGTATCATTTTCTTTTAAATTCACTGTTCAATTGGTTGAGAAGATTGGTATGAAAAGGTGAATGTTTAACCTGGTTCTTTGTTTTCGTCTCAATACTTTAATTTTTTTCTTTAATGGTAAAAAAAATACCCAACTTCTCAGATGGGTTTTTTTTTTCCACTGTCGACCCTTAAATTGATGTATAATATATATTTTCTTGAAATAATAATTAAGATATATCTTTAAACTTAATTTTGACTGAACGACTGACCATGTTGATCGATTTTAAATATTTAAACACATACTAAGTCATATCAAATTCAAAAATACAAAATTACATAACCAGAACCAATGCAAAACTTCTTTGAAACCCACACAACACAGACCCACACGAACAGTTTTATTCGATCTCCTAGTCCATCGATTAATTGTATACATTTTCACAAACTATTTACTGGCTATAAAGTTTAGTAAATGCACAATAAAAGTTTTTAGTCCGCTTACGATACATTAACACCAGATAAAATTTTATTGCTCGTCATTCCGTAGTATCTTTATAGTCAGTGGCTGTTAAAAGACTGTTTATCGTTTTATTGCAGTTGGTTTAGTTAACCTATTTTGTTTCAGATTCCTTGCATTTAATTTGTATTTACTGTCTATGACACTTAACATTTTTTAAGTCTTTTAACTAACAATGATAGGAGCGGGTGGTTCGAGTGTAGCACCACTCACTTTCAAATAACCTAAGTTTGATAACCTAAGTTAGTTATTTTTTTTATTTTTAATTTGCATGGTCAGGTTGTCACCAACGGGTTTCTGCTTTTTAATAACGGAATGCCCCATGGTTTGGAGCCCAACTTATGTTGTATATTTATCAAACATTAAAAGTCAATAAGGCCCCAGAGACAATAGATAGAGGTGAACAGTTTTACCTTTGACCATTTTTAAACTATTTTATTTTCAATTCAGTTCTTAGAATTGAAAAGATTTACTTAACAGTATTGTTTACTTACTTAACAACATTAATTTGTTTCTTTACAGTACAAGTTTGGATCAATGAGGATCAGGGATTAAGAGAAAAAAAGTAAAATTGTAATACTTCGAACTTTCAACTTAAGGTAAATTTAATTAATTATTATCCAACGAGTCAGTGGTTGAGGACGCACAATTTGTTATTCAGGATTAGTTTTGCCAACAGTGTCATTTGGAGGCTTCTGATTGACAATAATGAAGGTTTACTAATTTAAAAATTAGTTTTGTTCATAAAATAAAATTATAAATGCCTCAAATTCAATTTAATATGTTTTTATTATAAAATTAAATTGTTATAACCTAACTAAACTTAACAGACTTGCTGATAATAAAAAATCTAATAAGGGTTTAACCGAAAAAAATAGTTCTGTTCATAAAATAAAACTTTAAATGGCTCAAATTCAATTTTATAATGTTTTAATTATAAAATTAAACAGTCATAACCTAACCAAACCAACCAAACTTGCTGGTAATGAAAAAATCTAAGACACAAAAAAAGTGACACGGGTGGGATTTGAATCCGGTCCCTTCAGTTTATCAGCCCGGCACTCTATCCACTATACCACCGAGGCCGATGGCATCATGCCGTATCGTTGCGGTAATGGTGTTCCCTCAGCCAATCAGAAGCCTCCAAATAACACTTTTGGCAAAACTAATCCTGGAATAAAAATTCAGCGTCGGGCACAACGGGTTGTTGCATCACATTCAGTGGCAATGAGAGGTTATAAATGAAAACATAACCACTCTTAGACGTTATGAGTAGTGATTGTTTGTAGTTAAAAACGGTCCTAGGTAAAATAGTGTATGCAACTCGCATAATAAGCCCTTAAGACACGAGTAGAAATGTTAAATACACTAGCCAAGGCTCGTACCTAAAATATTCTATTCGTTAAATTTGTTACTATTACCTTTGGTTTACAAAATAAGAAAATGTACTTTTAAGAACCATGATCGAGTTAAACTAAACTAATAATTGTGAATATTTACTATTACGCGGATCATTTGAAATCATTACTGTATCAATTTTGCACATTCTTCTTAGGTTACTTTGGGTTAATTGCAAATGTTTCAACTCTTAACTCCTGACCCAATTTATTTAAATATATAAAAATAATGGCTGGGGTTGTTAGGTGGGTGAGGTTCATAACACCAAGTTTTCATAACTCCAAGTACTTTTAAATACAACATTTCATAACACCAAGTTGAATTATTTCCAAGTAAATGAAAACCAAAATATCATAAGTCCAAGGTTTCCTAACTCCAAGCGTTCATAACACCAAGTTTTCATAACACCAAGTTAAAATAAAACCAAGTAAATTAAAATACAAGATTTCATAACACCAAGTACAGAATTGCAAGGATCACAAGTCCAAGGTTTCATATCTCCAAGCGTTTATAACACCAAGTTTTCATAACTCCAAGTGACAATGGGTACAGTCCGTGCAGGAAACGATAACACGCACACACACACACACACCCATTACACTCACACATGCTGGAAGAGAGGTTCCGATGTTATTTATTTATTTATCATTTCAACGGCTGGAGCCAATACATAGATGATTAATAGAGATACAATTTAAAGGAACTAACAAGATGAAAATGTGATACAATTCAGAACAGTAACAAGCTACGAGAAAACAATAAATACAAAAATAAATAAAAAACAACAATAAATAGCAACAATAATAACAAAGTTGACAACAAGTTAAGTCAAGTTAAGTTGACAAACATGCAAAATTCACAACAATGATCTTCTTAATTAAGAACATTTTTGATAATAAATGTGTGTTGGTAATAAATGTGTTTTGTAGAAATGTTCGCGAAACTATTCGAAGTGATGCGTTCCCTGTCGCTTTCCACGTTCGTCTAAATTGTAACACAAATTGTGACAGGATGAAATTTACATATTTAAATTCTGCGTAAACTGATGTTTAATAGGCTACTATATAAATAAATTTTAGTTTGTGCAGATGATTAATTTTTAATAATGCAAAATATAAAAAGGTTGCTCAATGTAAACATGAAAGGTAAGTGAGCGAGGATTTTTTTCATTTTTTGGTCAGATGAAAACTTTTAGCGAGAAAAGTAATGCAGCTACGTATACCTCAAAATCACAAACATCTTCGATTAAAATGGCCCTGTCCCCGTCTGGCACACCTATATCAATCACCCTGTATACCGTCTTGTAAGTTAACAATATAAGCGTAAATATATATTTTAAGTGTTATTTGACGTATCTTCTATTTACTATCCGTATAAACAATGATAATTTTTCATGTTCTCATTTAACATGAACTAATAGTTAACAAGGGACCTCAAAACGTAAAATTAAGTCGGCCCCGGCTCTATGTCTTACCATGACATCTACGTCACATAACATTCTTATATCTTATTACCTTTATGGGAAATTCACAAAATGTAACAAATTTTTAATCTTTCAATTCTACTGCTACTGTGTATTTTCCTCATTCCCAGTGATCTGCTTGTAATTAAAATACCACCTGTATAATTGTATGTTACCGAGCTACAGACCTCTGTAACTGCGTCAGTCAGTGGATCTCTAGGCCAGTGTCAGACCTATGAGCATGTTAATCTTCTATTTATCATTTTTGGTAAGTTAGTAGTTACAAGATGCTTTTAAAACTGTAAAATCATGATTATTTAATTAATTCTAATACCATTTTAATACAGTACATTAATTCATACTCCATTGCCAAAATTAACATGTCAAATGGCTTCGGGTAAAAACTTCATGTACTAGAAATTTCCACCTTCCATCATCGACAGTCAACTATCGACTTATTTAATCTAATCACTTTTTCCATTATTATTTCACTCAATCATTAAATCACAGCCAAAATCTCTGCCTGGTTCATTTATGGCATTATTCTATAGAAAGACTGTTAGATTATACAGGGTGTTTCGAAACTCTCTCCCGAAACACCGTGGCATGTTCCTTAGATAAAAACAAACAAAAAATACCATGTAAACACTTTATCTCACTTAGTTATACTTCCGTCAGTCTGAATGTATTTTTACATAGCTTCCCATAAATTAAAACCACTTGAGGTACCAACTTCAAATTTGGTACGTGTATGATGATTAATAGGAACTATTAACTATTTTTGAAAATAATCAAGCTTATACTTTTTATAATTTCAAACTAGTTGCCGTTTAAATTTTTCTAAGCTTAATAACTAAAAAACCATAGGATATAAAAAATAGTTACTAATAACCAAAAGGATGGAATTTATTTTACTTTACAGAATTTTACAAATAATATAGTGTCATAACACAAATAATGCAGAAAAATACAATTTTCTGAAATTAAAACTACAATATGAGCAAATTCAATAAATTGGCAGGCTTTACTTTTATAAAAACTAAATCTTCTCCGTTATTTATGTATTGACCATATAAACATTGTACATTTCTGTAAAGTGAGTTAAATTTGTTTCTTTTTTATCGTTCGTAGATTTTTATAAATCATATAGGTGTTGATTTATTAAGCCTAATTAAATTGAAATGGCCGCCATATCGAAATCATACAAAATTAGAAATTTATAATAGTGAAATAATAGTTACTATTTGTTATCATACAAATACGAAACTGTTACCTCTAGTGGTTTTAAAGTTATTGGAAATTATGTAACAAATACATACACACTTACAGACGGTAAACAAATGGAGATAGGGCATTTGTTTACATGATATTTTTTGTTTGTTTTCACCTAAGAAATATGCCCACTGAGTTTGGAGAGAGAGTTTCGATACACCCTGTATACCATGCCTTTAACAAAATATATTTATTTTAACTTTTATAAGTCTAGCAACCGACTCCAAAATTAAAGTTTGTTATAGTACAACATAATTTAGATTATAAAAAAGCTGGTTCATCTTTTGATACTTTTCAATCTAATGGCGACCATACAAAGTGGGTATTTTAAGCCAATGGAGATGAGTGTAGAATGAGTGGCGCGATCTTGTAGTCTTGTTAGTGACTAAGGTCGACATATTCCTTAGACAGCTGTTAATTAATAGCCCATACAGCTAATGCCAACTAAGGGAGCTACAGTTTATAGTGGAATCCGAACCACATTTTTGCGTGGTATATACGAATTGATCTAATTATCAGGATAGCACTGCGTATAGTCGTAGTACTCACTTATACGGACGTCAATCCACACCAGGGAGTATCGCATCCACAGTGCATGCCAATAAATATCCACAATTCGTGACCTCCTATGAGCTGGATATTACAGGACGACGCCACCGTCCCAGTCATATCATCCAACATGTGTGATGCAAATGAGTGAAGATTACGAATGCATTGATACTTTTTTACTTTATATACACATTTTACAAGCAAACATGCTCTGTGGCAATTATTTGACTGCAAATGTTTCTAATATGGACAATACTATTGTTAAGCGTTACTTTTATTTTATTATTATACAGGGTATCACATAAAGAGGCTTTTTTGAATCGACAAAACAGAAATATGGAAAACGCATCAACATTTAAAGGCTACTGCTATAGTAAATAAATATATAAACAAAATCCCCTGGGTCTCATTCGATTCTGGTGCAACAAAACGAAATAGTGGAATTGCAAAATAATGGTACGTTTTGTAAGCGTATTTCTATTTATTTGATAAACCTTACCTACTGTATTTTAATTTCATTTCCTTAAGTAACATTAAAAAACACTTTGAAATTATTTGGCAAATGCAATTAACATTAACCTACCATTATTTGGATGTTCAGTTATTATGTTCTGATTAATCGGAATCAAATGAGACTCTAGAATCTTTTTATTTATTCAGTTAATATAGCTGTAGGGTTTAAAGTTTGTAGCGTGTTCGATTTGTCAGATATATTGATAAAAAATAGCAACCTCTTTGTGGGATACCCTATACAATGTTAGGTATTTCAATTAATTGAGATAGACAACATTTATGAAATACTTTTAACTTTTAAGGTGGTGTACGATTTGAAGTAAGTGCATTATTCAATGCTGAATTTTTTTCCCATTGGTACATCAGCTAAATATTTTTTAGTTGTTACTCATTCAACTGGTTGGTGCTCTCCCCCGGTTGTTCGACACTACTAGTGAAAAGTCAGAACCACAACAACCACAACTTGGTGAGATTAAATTATCTATTTTATTCTTACATAATTAGTTTGGAGAGGTTATTTTGTGATCGGAAATATTTTTTTATTATGCAATAAAAAGATATAAAACGTTGTCCATTAATTTGAAAACAAAACTTATCACCAACGGTTTGATTTGCTTTTCTTGTCATAGACAATTTAGATTACAATTATTACAGTTTTATCAGCCTACCTCTAATTTGCAATTGTGGCTTGGTTAGTTTTACAGTAACCGATTCATTAAATGCTTGTATCACTCAAGTAAAAACTATATAAAGTGCATGTAGTATACTTATCAATTTTAATTTGTTCTAGACAACCTACTTACAGAGATGAGCGATGAAGACTTTTACAATAAGTTGAATGAAGCTCACCAGGAAAAACAGCTGGTCGTGATAGAGTTCTATGCGACATGGTATAGACCTTCCAAAACTACAGCAAATCTTTTTAATGAATATGCCATCAAGTTTCCGAAAGTTATCTTTATTAAGCTGGATGTAGACACACACCGCAAAATTGCGGCTGCGGAAACATACAAAATCGATGAAAAAGGGCAGTTGCCTATTTTTTGGTTCAAAGGGAAGGGTGGAGACAGGTTGGTGATTGGAGCAAAGAAAGAAACATTTGCAACAACATTTGAGCAAACATTTGCAGATTTTACTGAATCCACTTCTTCTTAAAAAATCCAGGAAAGTCTCAATTCCAAGCAGGCCACATTAAAGTATCCTTGTGTGACGAGCATTGCTACAGCTTTATTTACCCTCAATAATGTCTTTTCAGGCAGAAAATTAATGAAATAGACATTAAGTCTAGCAACTCACCAGTGAGTGACGTGTTGCGATTCATCATGATTGTCTGGGTAGCCGAGTGGTTATAGTGTTCAACTTCAAATCTGAAGGTTACTGGTTCGAATCCAAGCGAGATCGTGTCCAGACCCAGATGTCATGTTTCATCAGATCTGCAGGTGTTTAATAAATACAACTGGAAGATGATTAACAACCTTTAATTACCAACACTCTAAAATATTATTAACAGATATGCGCCCTTAACAACTAGTGACAAACATTTTCAATTGGGTAAAAAGCTTGAATAAAATAGTTAGTCATAGTACAATTACTTTTCTTTTTGGTAGTAACTTACAATTGCTGCCATACCAGCGGTTTAAATTTAGGGCCAAGTTGGTATGTGAAATTTCTGAGATAAATGGATACTCAGAATAAAGGTTAGACCTAATGAAAATTAAAACATTTTGATATTAAAACAAACATTTTATTAAATTAGGCCTACCATAGAAATCATAAAAAAAAACTTTACAGCATCAATAACAAAAGGCTACCTTTAAGGAAGTACGATCGGACAAAAACCCTTACTGCTCAAAATGTACACAAGATTAACATAAAAATATTTAAATAGCAACACAGTCAATTATGCACATATATTACACTGAACACCAAACTGGAATGTTAATTTTAACTGCAAAAAATACATTAGATGGCAAAAAATTAGTTGGGAAGAATTTAGCACTGGAGTTAACCGAAATGTAATTTTGAGGAGGTTGGCCGAAAGTTTCCCCGTTAAAAACAGAAAAATCTGACTTCCTCTAACTTAACCTACATATACACAATTAATTAATTCAGTATAAACAAGGAATTGTGACACCCTACAAAATACATGATTACTTATAACATCTGACAACACGTGTAGACCCGTGATATTCCTTTTTGAAAACTTTTAGTTTATTCAAGTCCCATAACTCAACCCGCAGCGACAGGGACATATTTATATATTTCAAAACAGTTAAACACAATATAATGTAGAGTCTGGTCAGCGAGTGCAATAACCAGTCAGCTGAGTGGTTATATTGCTCACCTAACAATCAAAGGTAGCCAGAATGATCCTGAGAAAAGCCAGTAGCTTTTGATGGTTTGAAATTGGACTCAGCTGTTCCTGATTATTGGGCTTTAAATCTAGTAAAACAGGTGAGTTTCGTCAGTATCAAAGCTTTTTTTGTTTTGGAGCAAATTATGAAACGGAGGTGAAAGGTGCCTGTAAGACTAATCCACATGAAAGATTAACAATGCTATTTAAATTGCCTACTTCCAATAATTATCATTCGCTACAAAATACACCAACAAAAAAATAAACTAGCTGGCTGAATGTTGCAACATTTTCATTTTGTTAAAAGAAGGTATGTGTTTGTCATTAACAACTTACTGTAAATGCTTAGGTAATACGTTTTGTTAGGTGCCGATGGTACTGGTAACGAGTACCAAGAACCAATTATGGCCAGGAACGGGTACTTATAATCACTTTGGTCTAGGTCTAGTTAAAACATGAAATATCCGACTGCGAAACCACACAATGATATTATATCCTGTACATACAATCAGCTGATAATATTAAATAAAATGTTCTTTATTTATTATGAATGAAATACAAACAAAATAAGACTTCAGTTAGAGTTACTACATCTTTACATTATGAACCTTGTTAAACTTGTTAATAAATAACTGTTATTAAAGTTGGTGTTTAATATACAATAATGGCAGTTTCCTAATATTTTGACCACCTTACCAAATTTCCATTTAGGATGATTACTTCTGTAGTCTCGAACTTGAACGTTATCGCCAGTGCTAAAACATCTTAAGGTACCAACGCCTTCTGTGTCAGAGATCCTTTTCGCCTTTAGCAGATCAATTCTCGTACGTATACTCCCTACATAAGAAGAAAACCTATACATGGACAAAACGATGTAATGATGCTTTTGAGGGCATTAAGAAGGAAATCACAACAGAGAGGGTTCTTACAACATTTTCACCAAACCTACCACTGATACTGGCAACGGACGCTTCGCCTCATGGACTATCTGCTGTGTTATCTCACAAGATGCCGGATGGAACCGAACGACCTATAGCTTTTGCTTCAAGGACATTAAGTAAAGCAGAACAAAATTACAGCCACATTATTAAGGAAGCGACTGCGATCTACTGGGGTGTTCATAAGTTTTTCCATTATTGCTATGGTCGAAAGTTTACACTTATAACCGACAACAAACCATTGTCTTCTTTTTTCCATCCCTCAAAATGCCTACCACCCTTAACCGCCACTCGAATGTTACACTACGCTGTATTTCTGTCAGGTTTTGACTACGAAATACAGTATCGTAAAGCATCGAATCATGTCAGCGCAGATTTCCTATCAAGGTTTCCTGTTAACAATACATGTGATCATCAAGAAACCTTAGATGAAACAGTATCAGACAAATACCTTTTACAAGTACAACTGAATTCCCTTCCTGTCACAAGTAATGAAGTAAGAAGAGAAACTATGAACGATCCAGAATAAAAGTTGATATACAATGCCCTAAGGACATCCTCTTACATTACGAAGCATGAACAATACAAAGGTTTAGAGGGAGAACTGTCAATTGAAAACGGATGTTTATTTAGAGGAGTTCGAGTTGTAATTCCGTGTACTTTACGAAAAACTATTCTGAAAGAACTACATGAAGCTCACACAGGCATAACAAAAATGAAAGAACTAGCCAGGCAGTATTGTTGGTGGCCTACAGTGAATTCTGACATAGAAAACTATGTAAATTCATGTAAACCATGTGCATTGAATAAAAACGATCCTCAAAAGTACCATGAACCAAACTCCAAACTCCAATATTCCTTGGGAAAGGGTGCACATAGATCATGCAGGACCATTCAGAGGTACATACTTTTTCATAGCAGTAGATTCATATACAAAGTGGTTGGAGGTAAAGGAAACAAAAAGTATATCTAGTTTCTCCACTATAAGAATCTTAAGAGAAATGTTTGCAAGATTCGGCATTCCAAGTACAATGGTTAGTGATAATGGTCCTGCGTTCATTTCACATGAATTTAAACATTTTATGGAATCCAATGGTATTCAACATAAACTTATGGCACCATATCACCCAGCTTCAAATGGACAAGGCGAACGTTATGTACAAACTCTAAAAAGGAAACTAAGTGCAATGGCTGAAGAATCTGGAGACATCCATACAAACCTATGTAGATTCCTTCTACAAACCCGTAAAGTTATGAACATAAGCACAGGAAGAAGCCCTGCGGAGATGATGTTTAAACGGAGTATACGTACGAGAATTGATCTGCTAAAGGCGAAAAGGATCTCTGACACAGAAGGCGTTGGTACCTTAAGATGTTTTAGCACTGGCGATAACGTTCAAGTTCGAGACTACAGAAGTAATCATCCTAAATGGAAATTTGGTAAGGTGGTCAAAATATTAGGAAACTGCCATTATGAAGTTGAAGGTTTAATGGTTAAATGCAATGTTGATCAAATGCGCTCTACACTAGTATCTTTAAATGAACAGTCCGATGAAGCCTCAGAGTCTGAGTCACAGAAACATGCACAAGTGGTAAACAAACCAAATGACTCTCCTCAAGCATCACACAGGACGAAGAATTTTTATCCTTGTTTATGTGCAAGTTGTTTTCCTTCAAACGTTCCAACACCTTGATCGTGCGTAGTTTTGTTTCTTCAATACTCCTTCCTTGAACTATTATATCATCAAAGAAAACAGCAGTACCTTCCAGTCTAGTTAAAACTGAGTCCATGTAGCGTTGCCATATGTTTGGAGCTGTTTTTATTCCAAACATAAGTCTATTTACCTTAAAAACTCCCATATGGGTACTTATGGCTTGAAGGTTGGCACTATCATTGTCCATTTGAAGGTGTAAATACGCCTTATGTAAGTCCAAGGTTGTAAAGTATTGTCCTCCATTTAACTTGTCAAATATCTCTTCAATCCTGGGAATAGGATAGTGATCATTTTGCAGTTGGGAATTTACAGTTACTTTATAATCAGCACATATTCTTACTGTTCCATCTTCTTTCAATATAGGTACTATGGGTGTTCCCCATTCTGAATTGGTTACCTTTGAAATGATGCCCTTTTCTTCCAGTAAGCACAATTCGTCTTCTATTTTAGTTTTTAATGCAACAGGAGGGACACGGTATTTAATAAAAATGGGTCTTGAATCAGGCTTTAATGGAAGATTGACTTGTTTATCTGGTGCAATTCCTACTTCTTTTGTAAATAGGGATTCATATGTGTCAAAAATGTCTTGTTTTATATTATTTTCCTTTAGGGTGTTTTGCTTGTAAGAACTAGGACTCGCCATTTGATTTACGTCATGAATATATATGTCAAAGTTACGAATCCATTCGCGCCCAAATATATTATCAACATTATTTTGTACAACAAAAATTCTACCTACCATTGTTTTTGAACCTAACTGAACTTCAACTTCACTTGTTCCAGTTAACTTAATCGATTCCCCTGTGTAGGTTTTTAGCTTAACATTTGGGACTTCTGTAATTTTCTTGTGTGGGAATAATCGTTTGAAGGTACTTAATGACATAGATGATACAGCAGCTCCCGTATCATACTCCATTGAGCATTGTACCCCATCTAGAAGCGGTGTTACTAAGTATTTGTCATTGAATTTGGATGACAAAGAATTGAGTTGTAGCTCTTCAGTGATAGTGAAAGAATTACTTGTACCATATGTTTCTTCATTGTCACTGGAATAATCTTTATCCGTAGAGTCCATTTGTTTTTGAAATGCCTTACCTTTGTTCATTTTACTCGCCTTCAAACAAACAGCAGCAGTATGACCCTTACCATTGCATGTAAAACAAGTGGCATTGCGTAGCTTGCATTCATTTGCTTTATGGTTAGATTTACCACACCTAAAACACTTGCCTTTCAAATCATCTATTGATACAAAGCTGTTGGATTTTGATGGGTTTTTTGTGGTTTTACTGATTTTATTTACAATAGCTGGTGATGACATATCATTGTTACCTTGTTTCGATATCTCGAAAGATAATGCTAACTCATACGCCCTTTGTAAAGTCAAGGAATCTTCTTGTAGAAACATTTCTCTTAAGATTCTTATAGTGGAGAAACTAGATATACTTTTTGTTTCCTTTACCTCCAACCACTTTGTACATGAATCTACTGCTATGAAAAAGTATGTACCTCTGAAAGATCCTTGCTTAAACTATATTCATCAGGCATTAAATTAACTTTTTTATTTTGTAATAAGTCTATTAAAAATCCTTAAAAAGAATTTCAAAACTAAAACTACAGAAAATCAATAAGGTGGTGCTCCACTTAATTTTATTTAATAACCAGGATTAAATTGAACTAATTTGCCTAAATGTTTGTCCCAGCCATCCACACAAATTGGTCTGGAAAATAAGGCTAAATATCCTAGGATCTCAAAGCCTAGATAACCTAGATAGTTTTAATTTAATTAGTTTGTTTGATTAAAAAATATTAATTATCAAACTGCCAAACATAACTCAAAATTATTAAAATGTATAAAGTAGTCACGAGCTGTTTAGTTGGACAATTACAAATTTATAAACATGAATAGGTGAAATATGTCGTGAGTTTGGCCTCGAAACTTTGTTGAACTGTTGACATAGGCCTGTAAGCATGTATCTAATAATTTACCTCAAAATTCGTTTGGTTAATCATATGTTACATCCAAAGTATTAATTGTAGATTGTACATTTGAAAATGAAAGTAATGCTTCATAACCAGGGATATAATCGAATCAGTTTAGACGCCCTTGAACGTTTCAATTGCGAATTAGGTTTAAGATTCCAAGTTAGTCAATAGAAAATCCTATGATTTCGCATCTTATGTAAAAATATCTCAAAAAATTACCTAATTGAATAAAAAATAAAATTAATCATAGTGAACAAACTATATAGATATTGTTTATTTATTTACTGCATATGTAAAACTTCAAAATCACATTTTCGTTCTTCACAACGGGATAATGACACGGAAATACATTATTGTTTGTGTTTAAAATCTACTTAAAATCGCTGTATCGATTTTCAAATACTATGGATAACAAACGTAATTGTATTCCTTTCCGATCGAACCTAATCGTACGTCACTAATACCTTCATTATTCGTGCATAGGCCTACCGTTTTCTTCATTGTGTAATGTAGATTTGTAAAAAATCCAAAAGTTAACTCAGGAAAAAAGGTAAACAAACAATTAAATGCAAGAAAAATGTAACAGTTGAGTCATCTTACTAATCTTCAATATTTCCAATGCCATTAAACACAAGTGCTTATAAAAGAATCCTATATTTTTCATCGATGTTTCTCATCGAGATATTTCATTCGAGTTTGCGGTTTGTTCGGTGTGTGTTTTACGGGTTTCTCAAAAGTTTGTTATCCTTATTAGCTTTGTATATAGAAATGTTTTTTCCTGAAGAAACAAAGAAAACTATATAATTTGGGATGTACTGTACAAAAAGGTTTCCGTTAACTGTGAGTGGGTTTATTCTATGTTTAGTTCACCTATAAAAGAGAACCGAAATTCGCACCACATTTCAGTAACCAGTAATGAATAGACTGATAAAATTTACCCAATTTCTATATTATCAACAAATAGGTGTACGTAAAATTCATGTTTTTAACTTTAACTTTCATTCCAAAGCAATGGTGTTCAGCTATTGATTTCTTCAAATTGTTTCATACAAATCAGTTTAATTGTTTAAATAATAGTTTGATGTACAACACCTACAATCACTTAGACTCTTTGAAGACGTTGGATATGGATAAGTGCTAGATGCGGGGTTAATCCCTCCTTGTTGTTGACTGCCAGGCGATAGTGGATTGTATCCATAATACTGTGGATTGTATCCATAAGATTGTGGATTGTATCGCACGGATTGTGGATTGTTGCTGGGCAATAAAGAATTGTAGCCATACGATTGTGGAGTGTAGCCATAGGATTGTGGATTGTAACGAACGGATTGTGGATTGTTGCTGGGCAATTGAGAATTGTAGCCATACGTTTGTGGAGTGTAGCCGTAGGATTGTGGATTGTAACGAACGGATTGTGGATTGTTGCTGGGCAATAGAGAATTGTAGCCATACGTTTGTGGAGTGTAGCCGTAGGATTGTGGATAGTAGCTAGGCACTTGAGGTATATATCTAGGCAATTGTCTACTGTAGTCACTCAATCGGGAAACGTAGTTAGACAACAACTGCGTATGGTTGTTATAGAATAGTGGACTAGGGGGGGCGGGGGGTAGAATAGGTCGATAAGGTTGTAAACCGCTGCCCGGAAGGTGACCTCCCAATCCTTGAGTTTCATTTATGGCCTGGTTTTGAATCCACTGTTGCAATTGACGATTATTTTCAGTAATATCTTGAAACATACGTACTGACCTCTCTCTGAAGGCCATCATTTTCCTTTTAACTTCGTCTCTTTCTGGATCAGTCAATTGTATAGCCATACTTCTTACACCACCATATCTTGGACTATACGATTTCTTATAGCTTGAGTCAGGATTGATCACATACACTGTGTAAGGTTCGTCAGAGAAAAGCACGGTTGCATGTTTTGTCGGATCTCCGACTAGAAACGCCTCTCCAGTGGTTGTGACCTCTGAGCCACCTACATTACCGGCCAGTTGAAAAGTATCTTCAATCCCTCTACCCGACACTTTCACCTCAGAAACATACTGCCCGTCTGCTGACTGGCTCACGTTCGACGAGACACTAAAGTTTTGGCTGTTCATGTTTTCTTGAACCTGTAAGTAGAATATATAATTAGCCAAGAAACAGTTTAAAGCTATACCCCCTTTATTGTCCTTGGACGCTAGGCACGAACCAGTCATTGTTTTCCACATTACTTCAGGCTTGATCTAAGGGTTGTGGCATTATCGCTTAGAATAGTCCATTGGTAATTTGGCAGAATTTAAACCCGGGACCTCAGGGACCGAATAAAACATTAGACCAGCTCGCTATCCGCTATACCCCCTTTGAATAACGGTAAATACATAAGCCTAATAAAATACATATAACAATTTAAAGTACAACAATTTTCTTGAGTAAGAATGACTTTTAATAAATTTTAAGTATTTTTAAAATATATACTTTACATAATAAAGCCTGTTTACTGTAGACCAATTACAAGTGAAGGATGGTCGTGGAAAGGTGACGATAGCTTGTATCATTGACTATGGACCGTAATATCGTTGTTGAGTTTTTTTTCACCTTATTGTGTAAAAGGTTGTAATTTTGTATGTTAAAACTAATGAGGAAAGATTTGTGTGGTTACTGGTTTGGGTATTCGTTGGAGATCGCCTGTAATAGTCAACAAACATGTTGTCTACCATTAAAAACCTATGTATACTGTATAGACTATTGAATGAAATAATAAAATCCAAACTAACCTAAGTTTAATTATACAGGAGGTTTCCTCTTGACCGACAACAAGCAGTTTCTAAATTGTAGCTACTTAACCACTTTGTGTTCATGCTATGTACTCGCTGATAAATAAAACATAAAATTTGTCATGTACCATGATAATAATTAGAAACTTGTAAAACTTTTGTACTCGTCAGCTCCATGGTAACCTAACGTTTATTTTACTTTCACGTAAATCAAAGAATTTAGTGGTTTTCGAGTAACAAAATAGAAAATATGTTCCACTTATAAATGTATCGTAGTTTACTTTAATTTTTACTTTGTTAAGTGGATTGCTTAATATAAGCTACGGACTCACCATCACTTCCTTAGTTTCAAATTACCAAGAACATATTAAGACCTGTACACAAACCTTTCAGAAAAAACAAAAATACAGGATTGAGCACACGGAAAGATGTGATGATTCTCGGCTGAAGAGGACGAAGTCCTAAAACAGCTTCAGTCCAGGAGGGTTTCAGCTCACTGGATTGGAACGTCACGAAAATAAGATAATGTGATGAAAATATTCATATATATATTATTAAATATTAAAAAACCTTTAGTAATTGATTTTGACCGATTCTCCTTAAGCTGGATTTAATCAATTAGTAAATAAACTTAAATACCTCAAAATAGAAAAGTTTATCCCATAATGTGCCGTTAAGTCTTATAATTTCCATCTTTACCTACCCTGACTAAAACGCGTCATAGAAGTTGATTCCCTACTATTTACCGAACTACTTAACTGGAGAGCAGCCGAAGACTAAAATAACTCAATTCATTCATCAGTAACTCCGATATAACTAATTTTTTGTGTCATTATCATTGACATTTCATGATTGAGAATGAGAATGAGAATTTTATTTGGTCTTTTAAACATGCAGTTACATGCAACCAGACAAGTCATTTATAATAATCATCTGGCAACAATCAGTTAGGCTAACAGTCCCAGTTAGTTCATGGAAACACTTTTGCAAACTTTGATCAAGATATTTATGTGATTTGTACGGTTAGTAATCTATGCAGGGTAAAGAAAATTATGCACTCGAACTTCTAACGCTTCAATGAGATACACCATGTTATTTTTGTTTCATTATGAAATTATCACCAAATTGGTTTGATATAGAGACCTTTAAATTTCGTTACAGTAATATTCTTTTATAAGGGTCTTATAATGAGGTGCCACATGATGGGCCATCTTTACTTCTAGACTAAACTCCCGCCGGCCACGTCATGTGTGTTGGTATTGCTGTGTTTTAGGCTAAATGTTTTTTTATGGTTTTTAAATATTTATGTACTTTGACGACCTTTGGTAGACGTGACAACGTCCTTTAAGACAATGTCCCAAACCTGAAGAAAGCTCCATTGTGAGCCTAAACTAGTTGTTTCACAACCACTTGGATTGTCAACATATATTTAAACCACTTTAATTGTATCTTGATAATCCGGAGGATACCCATTCGAAATAACAAACCAGATAATTATAAAAATCTGTGTTTTTTACTAAAGTAAGGCTAGGGCCACACTTGGCGACTTTGTCGCGGCGACAAAGTCGCTGCGTCAATGAATGAAAGTGCGTAGCATTAAATTAAATGGAGGCGGCCACACTAAGCGACTCGCGACCAGCGACCACCGGCGACAGAAAAACAAACGCGACCGGGGGCGTTTTTCAGCCTCGGCGTCAAATACGCGACCGGGGGCGTTTTTCAGCGTCGGCGTCAAATACGCTCCCCATGTTATCTTATGGCACCGGCCATACTAGGCGACAAGTCGCTCGCTCACACACCCTTTGCTGCTCTATTTTCATATCTATATTGTACAGTTATGGACTGGATTTGTTAAAAGGTAAATATGCTTTTGAAATACCAATATTGTCATCGACAAAATAAGTGTTGACATGTTAACATGTGTGCTGTATAATATATGAGATTTAACTATTCTGATGTAACAGGAATCCTAAACCTCGTGTATTTTTCAAATGTTGTGCGTCGTCTTCAATGTCAATAGCTCACCAAAGCTATGATCATTCAAAATATTAAAAATTTACAAAGTTAAAATACGCCATCCATAAACGATAGTTTTAGGGAATTTACTCCATACCTGTGTTTTCTCTTCCTTGTAGCGAATTTTCGCTATAGGGAATAAGCTATTACCTTAGGTTGCATGGTAAGACCTAAACCCGAGACCGATTTGATTTTTCGTTTTGAGGTCCCCAGAGGCAAAAACACCCACTGTTCAAATTCATATTTACGTATATATAAGTACATATGTATGTGTTTACATATACAGTGTATACATTTAGGTCTATGTGCTAATTAGCGCGATAACTTGAGCAAAAATGATGAGATTTTAGTGGAATTTGGTACAAATGTTAAAACCAACGTTAATTCAAGCGAGCTCGCAAATCAAAATGATCGGACCATGGAAATGGGAGGTTTAAGGGGCTTTAATGGGGTATAATTTTTTTTCTTATTTTTGACCCTTAAACATAAATTTCACAATTTCCTTCCAAAACTGTTTTGTTGAGCTAAAAAAATAATTTTGTTAATTGAAGCGTTGTTGTAAACCTAACGGTTACGGAGATAATTTAAACAATTGTAAATTTAAAATGCCCATTTTGATGAAGAATAAACTGTTTTAGTTTGCTTGTTTATGGATATATTTTCATAAATTATAACAATATTTTAGTGAGTATTTTTAATTTCATACTAAGCCATCAAAATTTAAATTAACAAGCACACCTCATTAGGTTACCTTATTTGTCACAGTAAACCTAAGCATTCATTTAAATTCATCTTATTTAAATAGGAAATAAATCCAACAAGTTTAAAGAGAATATTTTAGTGGAAATCTAGCCAAACAAATGTAAATTCGCTTAGTATGCAGGTTTGTTGCGGCGGGGTATTTAGATATAAAATAAATAGCAATATCAAGTATTAAACTGTGATTTGACGACGTAGACGTCCACATTGGTTTTCAAAACATAGTTTAACACATTAATTTAGTAAAAATTGTATTTCTTTTGTTGCAGACAAATGGTTAAATACTATTACGTGACCTAGTACGAAATATAAAGAGGCGCCGGTGCACGTATGAAAATACTATATCGATATGATTTAAGTTGTAGAAGATTCACTTAAATCTTTTGGCACTGCAATTAATAGTAAAAACATCGATTTATTCTAAGGTTGTCAAAAACATACAAAAACGGCCATAGATCCTAATTTATTTCCATAATCAATGACACGATTTTGAAAATACAATATAACATTTCGAAACTCTATTTTTACTGGTATGGTAAAAAAGTAAACTGAAAGGTCGAAATTGTCGCCTATTGTGGCCACCCCCAGTGACTTTGTCGTCGCGACAAAGTCGCGGAAAAAAGTCGCCAAGTGTGGCCCTAGCCTGATACTTTTAGTTTAAAGTAAGTTTTGTTTTTGGCCAATTTAGGGGTTTATTGCAAACTATTATGTTGTAAATTATATCCTGTCAAAATATGTTTGTCTATTAATGTGTAAATGTGTGTTAACACACGTGTAAAGTGGAATCCGTCCTTTAATAAAGTATTTTTTTTTGTAAACCTTGTTACGTTATTCTAATCAGCTTTAAAGTTAAACCAACATATACTTTGAACATTAATGAAACATGCATGTGTTTAGGTAAAGTAAAACTTCTTACTGCTCATATTTGCAAATAATATTAAGGTTTTTAAACACACACTAGTAGGCTACACCAGATTGGCTAAAATATTTGTCAGAGAGAAAACACGGACCAATCATATAATCGGATCAGGACAGCAGGACTTGTTTGCAGACGAAACACGAGGCGACAATCTGGTGTAACTTTGTTTTTCCTACAATATATTTCTCGTTCTTTTTTTACACTGCGGTTCGATATGAAAACATTAATACCACGTGAATACGTTTTGTGGTTTACAAATGTTGTGTTATGTTTATTTTTCCATTCTTGGATTTTAATACGGGTTACACAGTGTACAATGCATTGCGATGATGTCAGTATTTTTATTTTTAATTAAAAAGTTTATTTCATGTCATTCATTGTCAAAAGAAATCAAATCAACTTTACATGACAGTTACACATGTTCACTGTATTTTAGCACGGATTAAATTAATTTACCTACAGATTAATAATCTTTAACCTACTTAACACATGGTATATTTTCATGTGCAGTAACATTTGGATGTATTAATTTACTATTCATTACTTTGTAATTACAAACTAATATCATGGCCGTAATAATAATGTTGCCTTGCCCTCCTTTTTTGTTGCTAGATGGTAGCATAATTGCACACTCTAAAATACGTTCTGTGGTTTTCTCATAATATTCGCACGTAATTTTTATTTTTACCGATATGAACCAATAATAAAGCTGATTTAGATTTTATAACAGGTGTATAAGTCTACTCAAAATATCCTATATAAAATATATACATCAGTAAATATTTTTCTTTTACTTCATGTTGGTTTAAATTAAATATTTAACTAATACATAGCCTTTATACTAATGATTTGATTTAAATGATCTATTTGAAATAGTATATTACTTCAATAGGGCCTAAAGTGACTATTTTTGACCCGAGGTCAAGTGTTACGGTCGATGAGAAGCCGAGAACGGAAAAGGAGCGAGGGTTAAAAGTCACTTTTTGCCCGTGTGGTGAACTATATTTTTCGTCATATTGCATCATTAACTAACAAACAAAGCTATCTCATATCTTTATTACCATGATTATTGTTACCTAACTTAAAACAAGTTCCATACAACTCATAATTTTAAGTCTAAGAGCAATAGATTGTGTAAACGTATTCAGAAGTCCTTTGGTGTAAAGTCCAACATCAACGTGTCCTTAGAGCCAAGGACACGTAAAAAATAAGTTAAGAAAATCACAAAAACTGAAACCTCGCTTCAAACCTAACAGTCCTCAAAAATTGGTCCCAAACTGTTGAACATTTAAAAGAAAGTTACTATTTATCGATGATCGTCTACATGTAAAGACAATTACAATTTTACAATCTTTAATTTATATTTTACCATAGTTTTTTTCTAGCCATCCTTTTAGTATTGCAATTAGTTCTACCTGAGTAACTGTTACAAAAAAAATGAAAATGCAAAATTATAAAATAAGTAAGGTACTGAATAAACACGGATTTTTATTCCGATGTAATAAGCACATATTATCATAAAAGACGCCCATGAATATTCTTAAATCAACCGGGAAGTAGCATCCCACCAGCTATTTCCAACAAGAAGATTAGAAGTTGAAAGGCAATAATACATCACTTCAAAAGCAACGTCTATCTCAACAAGCATAACATCTATTTCTAAACTCATTACAAAGGTAGAGCGAAGTGGACAGTCGCCAAAGACCGAAATACCTGAATGTCCCTTGCCAATGCTGCGGCAGTGGAAGCTGTAGGTGCGTGTAGTGTGTTATTCATCAGTCGTACTGCCGTGTTGTGAATTGGTGTTTGGTGATTGGTGACAGAGTTGTTAGGTTGGTAGGTGTTTATAGTGAAAAATCGCAGGCTAGAGTTTGGGTTTGGTTGATCGGGGTTTTCTTGAAGTAAATAGGCCTAGAGGGATGTGTTAAAGTGGGAGCACTATTGAATGACCATTTAGCTTAAATTTCTACTTGAATTTGACATGGGAAAATAGGTTATCAAGCTATAGTGTAGCGAATGGTTTATACATATTTTCCGTATTCCCTTGTACTTCTTAATGAATAAACTTAATGAATTATGGTCTGACATAGTGTTGAAACAAATATATTGCATGTAAAACCACCACCAATGAAAATCATATACCAGTGAATATCGGCAATTTTGTATAGCATTTTAAAATATTGTAGTAAACCTCTCCTTCTGTGAATGAAAATAGCCATTTCAGGATCGTTAAGATATAGATTCTAGTTAATGACTACGGTTCATCTAGTAAATTACCTCAACCTTTTAGTTTTAACCCGTGGTCAAATTCTTGTTATAGTGTTTCGATGGGATTTCCGATGAGATTTTTTTATACATAGGACACTTAATCCATCAAAGACACCGTTTCAAACACTATGAAAGAAAATTCATCCAAATCTAGTTAATAGCCGAAACAGTCATTCACTGGTTGTACACAAAGGTGTGATACATTAAATGGCCAATTGTTTTAGAAAATTGTTGGCTAAGATGGTATTCATTAAATGAGTAGAGAATTGTATGAGGATTTTATACGAAACGGCAATCCACTGATTGTGCCAGTAGGTGTTATTCAGTAAATGGCTTGTTTAAATAACTGTTGGCAAGGATGTTGATCATAAAATGAGTAGAGTATTTTATTTGTAATTAGTATGATGTTCTTTTGTATATGACACGGTCATTCACTGGTGCACTCACCCTATTGAGGTTTCGTGTTAATTGTATACAGGAAAGTAGTTAACCATTTTGATTTTAGGTTATGCGCTAATACGAGGCTCCTTAGGGATATATTAAAACATGTTAAACGGTACTTAAAAATTTCCTTGTACTGACATACAATAATAAATCTAATTAAGTTACAATATTTTGGAATCATTTCGTTTTATATTTTAATTTTAAAATAAAGTTGAATCATATGCAAAGTAGCCTATACATTAAGTTAATTACGGAGTTAATGAACTATATGATGCAGTTAATGTAGAGTATAAATCGTCATATAACACGTTTGGTATTATATGTGGCTTGTTTCAATTGAGGTCAAGCATAAAACTAAATGGGAAACGTTTGAGAGGTATTTTCATTTGAATATAGATTGAATATTGAAATTGCCAAACAATTGTTTAAAAAGTTTTACAGGAATGTGTGTGTACAGGAATGTTAATACAGTTATTAAAAAAATACTTATTACGATTTAAAACAGTATATTTGATTTTGATTGTGAAAGTTACATAATGGTGACCCAATTTTGTATCCTTATATATCAAAGTCATTTTGTATTTTAAATTTAAATCGTGTACTTGTCTATAAGTTTTAGCTCCATTCTGACCGTAATTTATGCGCCATTATTTAAATATATATTTTGTCCTTTGAGAATTCTATTACTGTAAAACAATTACTAATTATTATTACATTTACACTTGTATAAATTGCATAATAATCTTATATGCAAATTATACTCTTTTTGTCAATATTTAAAATATTAAGGTGAAAATACATGTTTTAATGAAAAGGACGTTATTATTTGTGGAGTGAGTGAGTGAGTGAAGTCTTTAACTAAAGTTAATGTAAATTAGTTGTACCGTTGTACATTCAAACGATTTCAACAACGTTCATTTTTATTTGCACCACAGAAATGATTCTTAATATATTTAACTCCTCAGTAGTTACTATCGTTACACGAACAAGATATTTTAACCAAGTTTGTTCTTTTGTTCGTTATAAAAGGTAACACTAAAATATCAGGTGTGATATAAAAGAATGGCAAATAAAAGTAAGAGCCTAATAGAACAATAAAAAAACTTAATTTAAAATATACACAAAGGTCGATGACAGGTTAACAAAACAAAACAAATACAGTGTTAAAAATAATGTGTGTGAAAAACACTTTACCAAAGCTTTGTGACATTTATTTCGTGTGACTATAAACATAAAGTGAATCAGACAGACAAGATACAGAAAGATCCCTTTACAAATCTCGTAGGTTTTCATTTAATCGGGAACGAAACTGTCCAATGACATAAACCGCATGTGACAGGGCTTTGCAGGATTAAATGTTCGAGTTTTTATTTATATTTATGGACATCCATTCGGCTTTTACGACTTGGAAAATAATCCTGTAGGATCAAATGTGATTCCCAATATCCTTCATTTGATTCATTCGTTTTAATTGAGTTTTTTTTTTCGCTCACGCGCTAGTTGTATGAATGGCATTTAAATATTGTAGCTTTTGAAAATACAAGTATATTTTCTGAGATAGTAGCAAAATGTTGACTTTCATCATTCTTATTCAATTACTATAAGGTTTTTGAACATTTTGCTTACTTTTTTTGTATACACAAACAGAATACACGATGTAATATTTTCTATATTCTGTGCTACCATAGTTGTAACATTTTCGTAAAAATTCTTATATATTTTATTTTATTTGAAACGTACTTGGAGTTATACTGACCTATTACCCTAATTTTTAATTTAGGTTAGGCCTAGTTTTTGTTTTAGTGACCAGAGCCAAGATCTGTGGAAATAATAGAGTCTGATTAAATCACCAAGTAATTATTTATTTTTCATTCGCGTTAACCAGCCTATAATAACGATTATCCATTATACAATAATAAATTCTTAGGCTAGAGATACCTGAACATTCATATACACAATCATATGGAAAGCGCTCTATACTCAGGGAAGAAAAGGAGGATCTTCGTTCTGAAATACAAAATAAATTGTCTGAGTTACATATCGGTATACTAAATTAACTAAAATACTGAATAAGGTAAATACAATTGTTTAACACGAGGCAAGAGGTTATGATTGGCAAGTTATTGAAAATACTATTGTCTTGCAGATAAACTAAATCATTGTTGTGTTCTGTTTACATTTGATACTTCTGGTTGATATAAATGATATTTTACAATGGATGTGCTCGGATAATTATAATGACAACTTTTTACAATAAATCTACTCACATTTTCTAACGGCCTCCTCTATTTCCGCTCTCCACTTAAAAAAAAAAAAACTATGTTAAGATTGATCTGTACAACAAGGGCTACCAAACTACCAACTTAAGGCAATAGATTAGCATCAATTAATTCAACGATTATAACTTAGTTAAATGTTTCCTACTGTAACAAATCAGTATAGAGTGGAAGTCACTATAACTATCATTGACTATTTTTATAGTAGTTTTGTATATTGACGAAAATCATGGGCAATGAAAGATATCCCGTATATTCTAACACCCTATGTTAAGTACCTATGGTATCAAATTAGCCAGGCTACACTTTATTGCATGGAAATATAACCCACCTATATAGGCTAATTAAATATGCTTTCACGTAATCACACAGATAACGTTTTTACAAGTCGTTTTTCCTCTGAAAATATATTTGATTTACATAATATGTGAAAGGTTATATTTTTGCTAACGATATAAAGGTAACATTACAAATTTTGGTTTCCTTATGTTGAAAGATCAACATATTTGAAGTATGACAGTTCAATCCTAAAATGTACAATTTTTGGAGATATAGCCTGTGGCTTATTTTTGAAGATCGTTAAACGCCTAGGTTTCTACGTCGAAACGTTATCGTCAATCCTTTTGTCTTATTTTAGCTAAACTTGTATTCTCCCATCTTTTACTTGAGTGAGATATTGTTGATTTGGTATAATTTTTACAAACATTGAACACAATATCTACAAGGATACAAATAAAAACAACTATGAAACAAAACAACTGATGACAACGTTTCGACTTAGAAACCTAGGACTCAACTATAAAATAAATCGGATTGTAAGGTAAGCCTTCGTTTTTAACAACGAACGATAGTGAGCTCAGTTGACAAAAAGTAATAATGTCTAGCAACGTTTAGATTTATAGTGTAACTCTACTCTACTGTACTCAGTAGAAAATTTAAATTCCACCTGCTATTTATATCTCATACGAAAATAGTTAGATATTGGTCCTTACTTAGCCGTTCAAGAGCAAATATTCTGACGAGGGACTGAATTAAGACTTATAAGTGGATCAAACGAATAACTCGCAGAAGCACTAACGAAGCGATCGATATTCAAAGGTAAATTGGAAGAGAAATTGTTTGACTTTCCCATCCACCCAATAGTAGTTGCAGTCCTGCAATTAGGCTTGAGGGTCAGTTGATTTGGGTCAGGTTACTGCCGACCTTCTAGGTATTGTGTACTTTCAGGATTAAATTCAAACTAATTCTCCTTACCTTCTCCAAATAATGATAACAAATTGAGAAGGATACGTGTATTGTTTAGTGGACTTCTAGTAGAGAGAGACAAATTCGTTAGTAAAACAAATATAAAACCAAATTAAAACACGTTGTTAAGTGAATTTGTTTTAGTTTTTACTCTAATCATTGTTCGTTTCATACTCTAATCAGTCTAATAAATATACTGGTGGAAATATTTTAAAGCCAAACAAGAGGAACTTAAAACACATGACAAACTGTTTGAAAAGAATGGTATGAATTTGAAAAGAACTTTAAACTTGTATATATGAATGAAATATGATTTTATATAAATAATAGACATAGAGACATAGACGTTAGTGCGTTAGTGCGTGTTAGACGTTAGTGACATAGAGCGTTGTGCACATATACTTAAATACCATTTAATTTTACTATGATAATCAGTTAAATGAGTCGAATGTCTTTGGAAATTATACACAGATAACAACTATAAAACCGAGTGTCTATATTTATAAACTTTAAAAACTTATTTAATTATACCTATTTTTTTCATTCCATTATACCTTTCTTGGAGTACAGCAGTTAAAGCGCTATTGTTCCATAACTTCGCCGTATAATGGTTCCATTATTGAACTTGGGACATTTACTATTGGTAAAAGTTTACCGAAACACTTAAGCTGCGATTTATGTCGTTGCTGTAATGTTGATTCCCAACTAAAATACGAGCTACGCTTATATTTGAACTTAAACGATAAACAAACAGTTTAACTAATATAAGATAATAATATAAGATCTACCTGAGTTCAAATGTATTTCAACTATAGGCAAATTTAATTTATGGCATAACTAAGTATTTACTGTCAATCGTACTACCACACACACTGACACATTAAAAAAAATTATAATTTTACAGCTAAAGATTGACAAGGAAAATTATTACCACGTTAATCATAACTCTAATTCTAGTAAAAGTAGAAAATGAATTAAAACTGGAGACGACGAGATGTCTAAGAATATTTTGTTAACATCTGTAAAGTAACGTTGATCCTGGATTCAAGCGATTATATTTTCAAGACGTTATGACGTTGCTGATGGCAACCAAAATAAAGTAAAAACAGTCTCGTATGTATTTTGTAAACAGACCGCAGACAACAAAGAAGCAGACTGTCTAGTTCTGACGTCAAGCCAGGGTTATTTATAACTCCGGTAGCTAGATAGTTAGGTAGTGTCATTCGTCGAGAATATCCATCATGAGATGCTGCTTTCGGTAAACTTTGAATTTATAAACGGTACACGTTTTTGAGCTACTTACTCTTCCTCACTACTTCCGTGTTTACTAAAACTAATTTTTAGAGGTCAAAATCCCTATTTATGAGAAAGTAATTGGTTTTTTTTTTTTTTGTTCCAGACCATTGATTCTTGATTCTAATATGAAAATATATATACATACATAGGCTATATATAAATAGAATAACCTTAGCACCTGCCAAGACTTGTCCCAACTCGTAATATGTAATTTTGTGTTTTGTTTACAGTAAGAAAGATTAAATTTTAGAGGTTTCCAGGAGTGAGGAATCATCATCAATATGCCAAAAATACGTGGCTCTGAAAACTAAAATGCAAAACGAAATTTCAGCTTGTGTTTAAACATGTAAAACAAACAAAGACCCACCACCAACAATGAGGGTGCAAAAGTGGTGGTTGGAAGCGGTGGTTCTTCTTTTCGCCACTGGATGGCTCTGCCTGTCCACACCTGTTGGGAAACGTTCTTCCCTCTTACCGCACTCTTTGACCCCTGAGAGCTACGAACTCTCCCTGAACCCGGACATCATCAGGGGAGTGTTCCACGGCGTTGTGGTCATCAGTGGGGTTGCTGTTGCTGAGACTTCCGTCATAGTGCTGCACTGCAGCAACCTTCTGTTCAATACGACTAAACTGACAGACACTACTGAAGGCGAAGAAGTGGCGGTCCTGGGTGTGGAAGAAGATGAGTTTCTGCAGCAGTGTCATCTGTCGCTCAACAAAACTCTCAGGGTGGACCATGAGTACAAGTTGACTATAGAGTTCATGGGGATCATTGGCCATGATGGGTTCGGTCTTTACAAGGACTTCTATAAAGAAGGTGGAGTTAGGAAGTGAGTAGACTTAGCATCGTGTTCATACTAACATGTGTGTATTTTGTAACGTAATTAAGTGTTATTAGGAGATTGAATACGCTAACCTGTGGTAGGAGTGAGATTAACTTGATTTTATTTGCTTGAAATTTGTTTGTTTGATCAGATACACCAGTAGTTTATATTTAATGAAATTTAAATAATACATACCGGTACTTGTATTGCATGGTAATAAATTAAAAAATGTTTAAAAATTATGATAATAGTAGAATTAGGAAAATACTTGGTTTGTACTCATGTTTTGACTAACATGTGTAAGGTGTGCGTAGTGAAATCCTACCTGAATGTTACTAAGATAGTGAATATTACAACATTCTGTTATTATATGTGCGTAACTACTTACAACGTTTTGCTAAGCTGGGTGTAGGCATAATCATGATTAAACTAGTTATGATTATAGCTATATTGTATAGCAGTAAAATGAGTTAAAAATGCTGTAGGAATTATTATTTTGAGAGTACATATATTGTTAAGAATAGGATTTTAGTTATGAAAGCAAAACCATCTGTCAATAACCCGTAAATATTATTCGTGTTCTAGCAGACTATTTTAGAACTATATATTTGTGTATTCACGACAAAATAATTTTAAATAGGTCATAAATTAAATACGTTTTTATAGGAAAATTCTTATGTCATTTTACATATCCGTCCAACCGGTAGAAATAAAAATACACACAGATATAAAAATATATTACTACAAATCTCAAACTGTTAAGCATAATCTAACTATAGTATGTATACATACTATTTACTTATCCAGTAATAGGTTGGCTCGCCTAAGTGTTTAATTGAATATTTGGCGATCTAGGTAAGTCGCAGTATCAAGTAGGACAAATGCAATTGATTGTAAAACTCTGTCTCAGATTTATTGACTCTAAAAGTTTCTAAAAGCTTTACAATCCACCTCGACTGATCTTTTAATCCCGTTGGATGAGGGTCTTGCCAAATGACTGGTTTAATTTGTGTCAGACACGAGTTTGGCAAACTTTGGCTCAGAGATGCCAACCTAACAACCGAAAACTCAGTCGTTTGTCCTTGATCAAGAACAATTAGTTGAAATTTAATTATTATTACGAGTATCCCCTGTGTAAAAATACTTGTAGGTCCTGTGCGTACTTATAAAATACGCAACTGTGAGTAATAATAAATTAGTATTTACGAGCATATACAATAACAAACAATTTTGTATTGTTTCACAATATTCCAAAAAAGTATAAACAACAAAACAAATCAATGATTACAAATACTTAAAATAATGTAAGTCAGAATAGCCTTGCAATAAATAATCCACTAACATGTATCCATAAATAAGTCCCAAAGTACCCATGAACTTTTGAGAAATCTACAAGTCACGCCCCTTAAAAATCATGTGTGATTTTTATTTTGTATTACTGTATCCTTTTTTGTTTATTTCAGCTAAACAAAACCAACCAATACTTTTACTTATGAAGTCAAATGGGGTCAACCCGTGGGTAACAGCTAGTAAATGCTTAATAGATTTTTCATAATAAAAAACCTTACATTTATTATAATTTATTTATGTACTAGCTGTTGTACCCGTTGTTTGTAACGGGAAGAGGACACTAAATAGAACCATTATGATCTTTACATTTGTCGTATAAAATAGTTACACATCCCCTAACAGTTTTAGAAACAAAATTAAACTATCATCGCCTATATAGAAACGTTTATGGCTTTTAAATCAGGTAAGTAGTGGAGGAAACCACTATTTTGAATTTGATTAATTTTAAATACTGTGTAGCACTATGACAGTTTTGGGTGAACTCTTTCCCGGTATAATAATGTGGTTAATAATGTGTAAGGAAAACTTACAACATTTTTGAAAAACATTTTGATATAGGCTACATGATTTACCTTCATATCCCTTATTCTGTATCCCAATTTCTCTTTATTTTTGAAATTTCAAATTTCAATCTTGAAGTTTCAAAAATACTAATTATTTCATTTAAATTAACAAATTTTTATGTCAATCCTCTTCAAATAAAATAAAAATCGTTTAATTTTTACTCACAATAATTCATTAACAACAATAACATCAGCTGTTATAGACCTTAGAAATATTGTTGTACCTTATAAATAGTGTTTTTAAATATTAAAGAAACGATATCTATACTGTAAAAAGTTGTAAATTATTAATTTAGCTCGTATAAGTAGTAACGCCAATAAGGAATTATCTATCTATATAAATAAAATTAGAGTTTTGTCTGTACATTGCTCAGAATCATAAAGTTTTAGGTT
>NW_026542595.1:164946198-164964606 GCF_028750875.1 Macrosteles quadrilineatus | reverse complement strand
GTTGTAGCATTATCACTTGGATAAAATCTATTTGGTGGGATTTTAACCCGGGACCCCAGGGATTGAAGTCCCGAGCTCTACCTAGACCAACTCACATCCCCGATGGCTATTACAGTGGCACAAAACTTGCAATCATGACCATGAGAGTCTGCAGTTAGGGAAGAGCCTATTTACCACGTGACTTCGAAGGAGCCATTGAAGACAGCGGTGTTGCCAAATCTAATAATACCAGCCGATTTGAAAATATTGTTTAGCATTTTAATTAGTGTCGTCAACGGGCGATATGGCAACGTCGCACTAGCCTTGTCTAGTGATTGGCTGCCGCCAACTGCAGACTTTGTAGGTGCATATTGCTAATTGTAAATCCTAAGTAATCTCACGATTGAGAAAAACTCTTTGTGAAATAAGATTTGATATTTATTTTGTCATAACCAACGACGAAGGAAATCTGGTTCCAGTTGCAAACAATCAAAAAGCTAAGGCTCTTTCTCAAGATCGAACTGGTGAACTTTTGAACGTGAAGTGAGCACTACTTAGCCCATATCATGCATATTGGTGGTGTCAATTATTACTGGGGTTGCCACGAAGTAGCAACACTCGTGATTTCACCCCTCTTTTCATTATATAGTTGATAGTATATAAATTACGTCCCTCACCATACGTGAATGTGTTTTTCTTTATAATGTGGGCGAATTTAATCTTAAAATGAAAAACTACCTCAATAACTATATAATACTGAACATTAACATATAATACCTCAAGGATGTTTATATGTTTACATTTCTCAGTTTAAGTAAATTCAAGTTAAAGCACATACTTTCTTTAAATGCACAAATAATTTTATAAAGAATTTGGATTTTCCATAATACACTTATGAGCTTATGTCTTAAAAATCTTAACATTACGATTGTTAACAGGTTGCGTGCGAGGAATAATGTGTACAATGCTACATACAATAAAAAAATTATGATTATGCCTCGAAAACACCGCAATTCAACCTTAGACCTGCTGTTATTGCCTCCATACTATGTATTTATTTTGTAGAAATTCATAATTTTGGGTTTGCTTATTGTTAGTCTCTACTTCATTAATATTTATTGTTATTATTGTTCCTGCATGTTAACTAGTCTTTATTGTCACTTGCTGTGATATTTATCATATATTTTTTTCTCAACTTTGTTTCGTTAATTTTAAGTGTAGGTAGTAGATAGCTGTAATGGTCACACGCATGTATTATTACGTCATCTTTTTTTAGCCATCTGTAAAAAATTTCAAAGTACAATGTAAAATGGTGTTTGCCGTAAATAAATAAATAAATAAATAAAGACAAATTAGGCAGTGAGTTTTTCATTGTCATTGGCCTACTAGGAATACTTATATTTAAATATTTCTACTTACTTGTAGGTTATGGCTCCCCAGTTCTCCATTGCGACGTTGCTTAGCGACGGAAGAGGAATGTGGTCGAGCTTTGGTAGAGGATAATCTCTGCCAAAGTACCTAAATCAAGTAATTGTTAGTGTCTTCTATAGCGTTTATATAATTCAAATTACAGTTAGGGTTGTCTACCAAATATCGAAAATGATCTGAAACGGTAAAAGATTAATATAAAAGATGGATCAGAAAGTATATTTAAAAACGACTAACTATTAAAAACTTACTAAAACTCTATTTTGATTCAAGAAATGTATTGATACATTTTCGTTGATAATTCTAACTAAAATTAAATCACACAGAAAAAACTTAGTTTTAAGTAATATGATCGCATATAACGTCTTACGCATCTGCATTTGATTCGTTGTCAAAGCCCAGTTTTTGATAAGCTTTGATGTAACACTTTTTTGATTAAACTTTTAAATAAGAATTACAATGTAAGCAGACATTTTGGAAAAGAAAAAATAGTCAATTGTTTTATGTCAATTTTTTTTTACCTTTGACACTAAAGCATTAAAGCGTTTTAGTAAAGCTTTTGGTCACGAAAATATTTAGATACTCAATGTATGTTGAAAATCATTGGACATTTGTCCAAGTTCATTGTCATCAGTTACTAGAACCTTTTTAGAACAAGAGGACTTATAATATTTTGTTTATTTTTAAATTGCACCCACATTAGTGCATATAAAAAACTCTTAAGCTATCTCTTTAAGGACCTTGCTTCCCAATAGTATTTTTGAATGTAAAATGTAGAACCAGTTTTATGATAAAAATAAATATAGTTAAATTGACCCACTGACATAGTGTGCTAATGTCAATCCCATTTTATGTAGTACTCATACTCTTAACCAAGACAAGCCAAAATGACTACTTAACTGACGAAAACCATTGCATCTGTTATAATACATGAAAAAGTAACAGACAAAAGGACTATTGACAATGAGACATTTTTAACGGATCATTCAACCAAGTTCTATTTGAATGAAAATTTAGCAACAGCTGATTCTCTTGGCTATGATATCCTTCTTAGTATCTAAAAGTAAATTGTTCCACTATTTTGATTTTTTTTAACGAACAAACATAACAATCACCTGGCACACTGCTCCACAACCACACAGCTGATATTGAGAGCCAGCTGAGCCTGGTGCAGTTTATCTCTCGGTGCCCACACTCTGTTGTTGCTAGTGGGCTCCATCAGGGCTACATAGTCGCACCACACGATTACCAGCAGGTACGGCGACATGGGCAGCGTCTCCTCAAACTCTACCCAACCTGGACTGGCCGCCAAGCATATTATTACCAATAGAATAGTCGAGAATGTGTAGAACAGCTGATGTCGTTGTGTGTTGGAAAGGTGAGGGTTATTTCATAACTTTCAGACATAGGTATGGATACTTATTTAATTAGGAAGCAAGTAAAATATTTTAGACAGTGAAATGTAGTTTGGTTGATGAAACGCAAACTTAATGCCTGTTCGATCGTGAATGCAGTCTACACAGTGTGGGAGTTATTTGAAAACTATCAAGACTATACCTTCTCATTTTGTTTGAAATCTCATAATGCAAAGTATATACGGATTGTACGTATGTATTTATTTTAACTGACAATATTACTGTGCCCAAAGTCCATGTAATAAATAACTTTGATTTATGATTAAGCTATATGAACAGTTATGATACCTAATTTTGAAATTGAGTTTTTATAATGTTGACGAATTTGATTAAACAAAGTAAAGAGTTTAAATATAATTAATTTCTGTCATAGTTTTACAAGTACACCCAACATGGATATATGCCTTTGTGATACTCTAGTTCTAATTGGTGAATTGAGTGATAAAGATATAACTATAGTGAAACTTGCCACTAAATGCGTTGAAATTGTAAATAAACACGCCCAGGTGACTCACTGACGTGACTCACCATCTAGGTGAGTCAGTTACTCAGTCAGTAAAGCAACGGACTAAGAAACTAACTACCGGTACCAACGTAGAGAAAGTATCAGTTCAGATCTTTCTTGTACTGTACCTGCTCACCTCCTGATTGATTTTTACCTTTTACAGACGCGTTTTCGGTACATGGTACTAGGAAAAGTGGAGATAAAAGAAGGAGGACCTGTTTTAAAGATCTTTAAAAACCAGATCACTAAATTTATCTTCCAAATCCAAAATTAACAGTTAAAACTGTATTTCTACTCAATCTTTATATTAGCAATATCAATATATTAGCAAGCGTATGAAAATCAGTGACTCACGGCCTTACTCTAGAGGTGCGGCATTGGTGGTGGCGGTGGAGGTGGTGACAGCTGGCATGTTGGAGAGCACAGTGGGGAAGCGTCCTCTCGTGACCTTGACCAGGAACTGGGCCTTGTAGTGGGGCTCGTCCCAACAAGGAAACATCGTCCTGGCGTAGTTAGGTTGTAGGTGAGTCATCAGTATCTGTCTGTGACAAACATGGAGTTATGAGAGGATAGTTGGGTTTGGTAAGACTAATAAGATATAATATGCATGGTAACTAACATGCATTGGTGAGTGTTAGCGTCACGGACTTCGGGGCCAAGGCAGCGATGTAGTGGGTTCGGATCCTGGTCACTGCCACAAAAATTTATCAGTACAGTTCACCTTTGTACTGTACCGGCCCTGTAGTCTATGTAGATCTTTAGTCTATGTGGACGGGCAAATGCAAGGTTAAAAAGAGGCCACCAACCTCTTAAAAAAAAACGAAAAAAACACTAACACTAGAAACAGCTCATCTAGCTAGATGTTGTTACGTCATAGACAACGTAGAATTCACGTTTCGGCATTGTTGCAGACAGTCATTATCAGAGAAGTTTACCGTAATTTCAGCTACTACTTAGTAATATCATGCACAGATGAGTAAGATACCGAGGAAACATTCAATGGGACACTTAGGTGGTGTCCAGCACCAGTGCTGGTGTCTAGGACAAAATACACATTTCCGGCACAATATACTATAGCTGAAAGCGCACGATCGTCCCAAGCGTGTTTCCTCTACCTCTATGTATATCCACATCCAGGTACTTAGGTATAGGATTTTGTCACTGACATGGTTGTACTTAGAAGAGCTAGTTATAGTGTTAGTAACATTAAAAAGTAACTTTGCAGCTATTTACCAAAACATTTATTAATATGCATTGTCAAACAAGAATAAATCGTAACTTACTCATAAGCTAAAAAAAATAAAACGTAACATATTTATAGTCCCAAATATATCTTAGTGAAATCATAATAGTCCTACGCATAGTGTGCTACCATTTTCGGCATCCACTATGAAAAATTAAATTTTTTTAAATACTAAGGCTATTGTTTTGAAAGACCTTCGTCATAACTTGTTTCGAAGATCGTTATTATTCTTAACAAGCACAAAGTTTATAGCAAATAAATTATTTGCAATAATTAATTACAACCATATTGTTATCATATTTAACATTAGTGTGTTATTCTACTATCCTATTAAGACTATTGACTTTTAAGTTTTAATTACTAAATATTACATTCATGATTAAATTAATTTATGTTAATCTCATTCAAAAAATCATTATTTACTAATGCATTTTCTTAACTGTTATCTTCTTGGTTACAAATTAAGTCAGCAAAACACTGCAGCTAATTCATGTAAATCTTTGAGATTTGCATAGTTGAACAATGTCTGGAGGATTGTTTGGTAGATAAGGGTGTAACCCAAGACAAAGTACGACATTAAGTGGTGCAGACATTTTGGCAAAACTCCCACCCCAGAGCATCGCTGACAACCTTGCCAAATAACATCTCGTCAGCCTTCACGTAGTTAGATTTTTGATTCGTTAAACAGCATAACCTTAGGAAGTGTAAGACCTTTATTATGAATTTTAGGCTATTGATACGGTAATTAGTGGAATAAATAAAATAAAATAAATAATATTTTGTATATTGCTTTGCGTATCTTCATCCAGTGTTAAGGATTTAGAAACAACATTTAAAGTCGATTATTTGTTAAAATTAATGTAATAAGAATACATTTATAATTCACCAACATTATTTATTAGTTTGTAAATAAATAAATATACACTCTCCATAAGTTACTAGGGTGCATTTTAAACAGTCTTTTTAATGTTATTGTTTTTTGGTTCCGAAAATAGAGTATTTATATAAATGTAAGATTGGTCACTAAGAAAAAATCTATTTTGTATCTACTGTAATAAATACCTTAAATCTTATTTTCCTTTTTCCTATTGATCTTTTTTGTTTTGTGAATGGTTATATTTTGGATGTTGTATCATGACTTGACTGCTACTCTCTTAGGTTGGTTGTTGAGTATTGTTAGATGAGGACGGTATCAGATTCCAGATTCTGAAACGTTGTGTATTGATTTTCACCATTGTGAGGGAAAAAGTCCGCATTAAAAAACTTCGAACAATACTGTAATAAATTTCAGTAGATTATTTTATGCAAGGTTAAAAAATTATTTTTTTTTTAGTTTTTTTAATCAACTCAATTATTTTGAAATATAGTGAAACAACATAAAATTGCTTGTTAGTGTATATACTCGTAAATACTCATTCATTATTACGCACAATTGTAAATATCCCTACGTGTAATTTATAAGTACCTTCACAACCTACAAGTATCTTTTACACAGAGAATACTCGTAATAATAATTAAATTTTAACTAACTGTTCTTGATCAAGGACAAACGACTGAGTTTTCGGTTGTTAGGTTGGCATCTCTGAGCCAAAGTTTGCCAAACTCGTGTCTGACACAAATTAAACCAGTCATTTGGCAAGACTCTCATCCAACGGGATTAAAAGATCAGTCGAGGTGGATTGTAAAGCTTTTAGAAACTTTTAGAGTCAATAAATCTGAGACAGAGTTTTACAATCAATTGCATTTGTCCTACTTGATACTGCGACATACCTAGATCGCCAAATATTCCATTAAACACTTAAAGCGAGCTATCCTATTACTGGATAAGTACATGTATACATACAATAGTTAGATTATGCATAACAGTTATAGATTTGTAGTACCTAATATAGTTTTTTTTTATATCTGTGTGTATTTTTAGTTCTATTGGTTAAACGGATATGTCTAATCACATTAGAATTTTTCTAAGAAAACGTATTCAATTTATGACCTATTTAAAATGATTTTGTCGTGAATACACAAATATATAGTACTAAAATAGTTTGATAGAACACGAATAATATTTACGGGTTATTGACAGATTGACAGATTGACAGATACGGGTTATTCCTAACAATATTGTACTCTCAAAATAACAATTCCTACAGAATGTTTTACTCGTTTTGCTGCTATACAATATAGCCTTAATGATAACTAGTTTAATATTAGTATGTCTACACCCAGCTTAGCAAAACGTTGTAAGTAGTTACGCACATAACAGAACGTTGTAATATTCACTATCTTAGTAACATTTAGGTAGGAATTCACTACGTACCCTCACACATGTTAGTCAAACATCAGTACATACCAATTATTTTCCTTACTCTACTGTTATATATATATATATTTAAATTAATAGAATACAAGTACCGGTATGTATTATTTAAATTTCATTAAATATAAACTACTATTTAAATTTCATTAAATATGAAATATATAACTAGTTATATATTTCATTAAATATATAACTACTGGTATATCTGAGCAAACAAAGAAATTTCAAGCAAATAAATTCAAGTTAATCTCACTCCTACCACAGGTTAGCGTATTCAATCTCCTAATAACACTTAATTACGTTACAAAATACACACATGTTAGTATGAACACGATGCTAAGTCTACTCACTTCCTAACTCCACCTTCTTTATAGAAGTCCTTGTAAAGACCGAACCCATCATGGCCAATGATCCCCATGAACTCTATAGTCAACTTGTACTCATGGTCCACCCTGAGAGTTTTGTTGAGCGACAGATGACACTGCTGCAGAAACTCATCTTCTTCCACACCCAGGACCGCCACTTCTTCGCCTTCAGTAGTGTCTGACAGTTTAGTCATGTTGAACAGAAGGTTGCTGCAGTGCAGCACTATGACGGAAGTCTCAGCAACAGCAACCCCACTGATGATCACAACGCCGTGGAACACTCCCCTGATGATGTCCGGGTTCAGGGAGAGTTCGTAGCTCTCAGGGGTCAAAGAGTGCGGTAAGAGGGGAGAACGTTTCCCAACAGGTGTGGAAAGGCAGAGCCATCCAGTGGCGAAAAGAAGAACCACCGCTTCCAACCACCACTTTTGCACCCTCATTGTTGGTGGGTATTTGTTTGTTTTACATGTTTAAACACAAGCTAAAATTTGCATTTTAGTTTTTAGAGCGACGTATATTTGGCATGATGATGACGATTCCTCACTCCTGGAAACCCCTAAAATTTAATTTTTCTTACTGTAAACAAAACCCAAAATTACATATTAAGAGTTGGGACAAATTTTGGCAGGTGCTAAGGTTATTGTGTTTATATATATATGTATATTTATATATATATTTTCATATTAGAATCAAGAATCAATGGTCTGGAACGAAAAAATCATTACTTTCTCATAAATAGGGGTTTGACCTCTAAAAATTAGATTTAGTAAACACGGAAGTAGTGAGGAATAGTATGCAGCTCAAAAACCTGGACCATTTATAAATTCAAAATTTACCGAAAGCAGCATCTCATGATGGATATTCTCGACGAATGACACTATATAACTATCTAGCTACCGGAGTTATAAATAACTCTGGCTGGACGTCAAAACTAGACAGTCTGCTTCTTTGTTGTCTGCGGTCTGTTTACAAAATACATACGAGACTGTTTTTACTTTATTTTGGTAGCCATCAGCAACGCCTAAAACGTTTTGAAAATATTAAACATAATCTTTTGTATCCAGAATCAACGTTACTTTACGGATGTTAAATTATTCTTAGACTTCTCGTCGACTACAGTTTTAATTCCTTTTCTACTTTTACTAGAATTAGAGTTATGATTAGCGTGGTAATAATTTTTCTTGTCAATCCTTACCTGTAAAAATTAAAATTTTGTTTGACGGGGTGTGGTGGTATGAATTACAGTAAATAATTAGTTTTGCCCATAGTTGAAATATATTTTAACTCAGGAAGATCTTATAGTATTATCTTATATTAGTTACATTGTTTGTTTATCATTTAAGTTAATTCAAGTACAAACGTAACTCGTATTTTAGTTGGGAATCAACATTACAGCAACGACATAAATCGCAGCTTAAGTGTTTCGGTAAACTTTTACCAATAGTAAATGTCCCAAGTTCAATAATGGAACCATTATACGGCAAAGTTATGGAACAATAGCCCTTTAACTGCTGCACTCCAAGAAAGGTATAATGGAATGAAAAAAATTGGTAGAATTAAAGTTCCTGTTTTTAAAGTTTATTAATATAGACACTCGGTTTTATAGTTGTTATTTGTGTATAATTTCCAAAGACATTCGACTCATTTTACTGATTATCATAGTAAAATTAAATGGTAATTTAAGTATGTGCACAACGCTCTATGTCAGTTTTATTATTTATTTAAAATCATATTTCATTCATATATACAAGTTTCAAATTCTTTTCAAATTCAAACAATTCTTTTCAAACAGTTTGTCATGTGTTTTAAGTTCCTCTTGTTTGGCTTTTGAATGTTTTACACAAGTATATTTATTTAGATTAGACTGATTAGAGTATGAAACTAACAAAGTAAAAACTAAAACAAATTCACTTAACAACGTGTTTTAATTTGGTTGTATATTTGTTTTACTAATAAATTTGTCTCTCTCTACTAGAAGTCCTCTAAACAATACACGTATCCTTCTCAATTTCTTCTCATTATTTGGAGAAGGTACGGAGAATTAGTTTGAATTTAATCCTGAAAGTACACAATACCTGGAAGGTCGGGAGTATCCTGACCCGATTCAACCGACCCTCATAGCCTAATTGCAGGACTGCAACTACTATTGGGTGGATGGGAAAGTCAAACAATTTCTCTTCCAATTTACCTTTGAATATCGATCGCTTCGTTAGTGCTTCTGCGAGTTATTCGTTTGATCCACTTATAAGTCTTAATTCAGTCCCTCGTCAGAATATTTGCTCTTGAACGGTTAAGTAAGGACCAATATCTAACTATTTTCGTATGAGATATAAATAGCAGGTCGAATTTAAATTTCCTACTGAGTACAGTTAGAGCTTGTATTACACTATAGAAAATCTAAACGCTGCTAGACATTATTACTTTTTGTCAACTGAGCTCACTATCGTATATTGTTCAAATCTAAGGCTTATTTTACAATCCAATTTATTTTATAGTGGAGTCCTAGGTTTCTACGTCGAATTGTTATCGTTAGTTCTTTTGTCTCATAGTTTTTCATTAATGCCCTTGTAGATATTTATATGCGTTCAATGTTTGTACAAATTATACCAAAACAACAATAACTCAAGTAAAAGATGGAAGACTAAAAGTTTAGCCAAAATAAGACAAAAGGACTGACGATAACGTTCCAACGTAGAAACCTAGGCGTTTAACTCTGTTCAATAATATCCACAGGCTATATCTTCAAAAATCGTAAATTTTAGGATTGAACTGTATAACTTCAAATATGGTGATTTTTTACCATGGGGAAACCAAAATTTATAATGTTACCCTAATATCGTTAGCAAAATATAACCTTTTCATATATTATGTAAATCAAATATATTTTCAGAGGAAAAACGACTTATAAAAACTTTATCTGTGTGATTACGTGAAAGCACATTTAATTATATAGGTGAATTATATTTCCATGCAATAAAGTGTAGCCTGGCTAATTTGATACTATAGGTACCTAACATAGGGTGTTAGAATATACGGGATTTCTTTCATGGCTTATGATTTTTGTCAGTATACCAAACTATTATAAAAGTAGTCAATGCTAGTTATAGACTACTTCCACTCCAAGTACGTTTGAAATAAAATAAAATATATAACAATTTTTACGAAAATGTTACAACTATGGTAGCACAGAATATAGAAAATAATACATCGTGTATTTTGTTTGTGTATACTAAAAAAGTAAGCAAACGGTTCAAAAACCTTATAGTAATTGAATAAGAATTATAAAAGTCTAAATTTTGCTACTATGTCAGAAAATATATTTGCATTTTCAAAAGCTACAATATTTAAACGTCATTCATACAACTAGCGCGCGAGCTGAAAAACTCAATTAAAACGAATGAATCAAATGAAGGATATTGGGAATCACATTTGATCCTACAGGATTATTTTCCAAGTCGTAAAAGCCGAATGGATGTCCATAAATATAAATAAAAACTCGAACATTTAATCCTGCAAAGCCCTGTCACATGCGGTTTATGTCATTGGACAGTTTCGTTCCCGATTAAATGAAAACCTACGAGATTTGTAAAGGGATCTTTCTGTATCTTGTCTGTCTGATTCACTTTATGTTTATAGTCACACAAAATAAATGTCACAAAGCTTTGGTAAAGTGTTTTTCACAAACATTATTTTTAACACTGTATTTGTTTTGTTTTGTGAACCTGTCATCGACCTTTGTGTATATTTAAAATTTACTTTTTTATTGTTCTATTAGGCTCTTACTTTTATTTGCCATTCTCTTATATCACATCTGATATTAGTGTTAACATTTTTTTATGGACAAACGAACCAACTAGGTTAAAATATCTTGTTCGTGTAACGATAGTAACTGAGGAGTAAAACATATTAAGAATCATTTCTGTGGTGCAAATAAATAATGAACGCTGTTGAATTGTTAGAACGTACAACTATTTCACACTAACTTTAGTTAACGACTTCGCTCTCTCCAAAAATAATAAAGTCATTTGCATTAAACATGTATTTTCACCTTAATATTTTAAATATTGACAAAAAGAGTATAATTTGCATACATGATAATTATTTAATTTATACAAGTGCAAATGTAATAATAATTAGTAATTGGTTTACAGTAATAGAATTCTCAAAGGACAACATTTATATTTAAATAATGGCGCATAAATTACGGTCAGAATGGAGCCAAAACTTATAGACAAGTACACGATTTAAATTTAAAATACAAAATGACTTTGATAAATAAGGATACAAAATTGGGTCACCATTATGTAACTTTCACAATCAAAATCAAACATACTTTTTTAAATCCTAATAAGTATTTTTTAATAACTGTATTAACATTCCTGTACACACACATTCCTGTAAAACTCTTTAAACAATTGTTTGGCAATTTCAATATTCAATCTATATTCAAATGAAAATACCTCTCAAATGTTTCCCATTTAGTTTTATGCTTGACCTCAATTGAAACAAGCCACATATAATACCAAACGTGTTGTATATTATGACGGTTTATACTCTACATTGACTGCATCATATGGTTCATTAACTCCGTAATTAACTTATGTATAGGCTACTTTGCATATGATTCAACTTTATTTTTAAATTAAAATGTACAAACTAAATGATTCAAAAATATTGTAACTTAATTAGATTTATTATTGTATGTCAGTACAAGGAAATTTTTAAGTACCGTTTAACATGTTTAAATATATCCCTAAGAAGCCTCGTATTAGTGTATAACCTAAAATCAAAATGGTTAACTGCTTTCCTGTATACAATTAACAAGAAATTTCAGTAGGGTGAGTACACCAGTGAATGACTGTGTCACATACAAAATAACATCATACTAATTACAAATAAAATACTCTTCTCATTTTATGATCAACATCCTCACCAACAGTTATTTAAAGAAACCATTTACTGAATAGCCTACTGGCACAATCAGTGGATTACCGTTTCGTATAAAATTATCATTCAATTCTCCACTCATTTCATGAACAATATCCCTAGCCAACAGTTATCTAAAACAATCGGCCATTTAATGAATCACACCTTTGGTTACAACAATGATACAACCAGTGAATGACCGTTTCGGCTATTAACTATATTTGGATGAATTTTCTTTCATAGTTTTTGAAACGGTGTCTTTGATAGATTAAGTGTCCTATGAATAAAAAAAAAATCTCATCGAAAATCCCGTCGAAACACTATAACAAGAATTTGACCATGGGTTAAAACTAAAAGGTTGAGGTAATTTACTAGATGAACCGTAGTCATTCACTAGAATAAAATGGTTATTTTCATTCACAGGGTGTCTAGCTTTGTCGTAAGAATCTTAAACGGGTTGTTTTGCAAAAAGACGAGGTTTACTACAATATTTTAAAATGCTATACAAAATTGCCGCTATTAACTGGTATATGATCTTCAATGGTGGTGGTTTTACATGCAATATATTTGTTTCAACACTATGTCAGACCATAATTCATTAGGTGTATTCATTGAGAAGTGCAGGGGGATACGGAAAATATGTTTAAGCATTCGCTACACTATAGCTTAATAGCCTATTCCCCCCCCCATGTCGAATTCAAGTAGAAATTTAAGCTAAATGGTCATTCAATAGTGCACCCACTTACACATCCCTCTAGGCCTATTTACTTCAAGAAAACCCCGATCAACCAAACCCAAACTCTAGCCTGCGATTTTTTCCCTTTAAACACCTACCAACCGAACAACTCTGTCACCAATCACCAAACACCAATTCACAAAACTTCACTATTCACAACACGGCAGTACGACTGATGAATAACACACACCACGCACCTACAGCTTCCACTGCCGCAGCATTGGCAAGGGACACTCAGGTATTTCGGTCTTTGGCGACTGTCCACTTCGCTCTACCTTTGTAATGAGTTTAGAAATAGATGTTATGCTTGTTGAGATAGACGTTGCTTTTGAAGTGATGTATTATTGCCTTTCAACTTCTAATCTTCGCGTTGGAAATAGCTGGTGGGATGCTACTTCCCGGTTGATTTAAGAATCAAGGGCGTTTTTTATGATAATATGTGCTTATTACATCGGAATAAAAATCCGTGTTTATTCAGTACCTTACTTATTTTATAATTTTGCATTTTCATTTTTTTGTAACAGTTACTCAGGTAGAACTAATTGCAATACTAAAAGGATGGCTAAAAAAAAACTATGGTAAAATATAAATTAAAGATTGTAAAATTGTAATTATCTTTACATGTAGACGATCATCGATAAATAGTAGCTTTCTTTTAAATATTCAACAGTTTGGGACCAATTTTAGAGGACTGTTAGGTTTTAAGAGAGGTTTACGTTTTTGTTATTTTTTTACTTATTTGTTTACGTGTCCTTGGCAGTAAGGACACGTTGATGTTGGACTTTACACCAAAGGACTTCTGAATACGTTTACACAATTTATTGCTCTTAGACTTAAAATTATGAGTTGTATGGAACTTGTTTTAAGTTAAGTAACAATTATCATGGTAATAAAGATATGAGATAGCTTTGTTTGTTAGTTAATGATGCAATATGACGAAAAATATAGTTCACCACACGGACAAAGTGACTTTGGTTAACCCTCGCTCCTTTTCCGTCCTCGGCTTCTCATCAACCGTAAAACTTGACCTCGGGTCAAAAATAGTCACACTAGGCCCTATTGAAGTAATATACTATTTCAAATAAATCATTTAAATCAAATCATTAGTATAAAGGCTATGTATTAGTTAAATGTTTAATTTAAACCAACATGAAGTAAAAGAAAAACATTTACAGATGTATATATTTTATATAGGATATTTTGAGTAGACTTATCCACCTGTTATGAAATCTAAACCAGCTTTATTATTGGTTCATATCGGTCAACGCTTGAGTATGTAAATTACGTGCAAATATTACGAAAAAACCCCAGAACGTCTTTTAGAGTGTGCAATTATGCTACCATCTAGCAACAAAATACCCCCGCCGCAGCTAACCTGCTGTCTAAGCGAATTTCCATTTGGCTGAATTGCTTTTCAATTGATTTATTTAAATAAAATTAGGTTTAACTAGTACCTAGGTTTGCTGCTACAAGGAAACTAATAAAGTGTGTGTTTTAAGTAAAATAATTATTGCTTGGTATAAAATGAATATATTTGCCAAGTTTGATCAAAAGATATCAATAAACAAGCAAACTACAACATTTTACAATATTCTCCATAAGAATAACATGGGGATTTTAAATTTACAATTTTTTTAGTTTTCTCCGTAACCAATAACCGTATAAAAACACTTTGATATACTGAATTGTTTGTTTTTTTAAGCTCTTTAAGAAGGTTTAGAGAAAAATTGGTAAATTTTGTGTTTTGAGGGTCAAAAGTGAGAAAAACCAATTTTTACCCCATAAAACCCCCCATAAAACCCTGTTCCCATGGTCCGATCATGCTGGATCGCGAACTCATTCAAGTTTATCCCGCCTTACACCTTCAAACTAAATTTCATCAAAATCGGATAAAAATTACTCAAGTTATCGTGTTCACGGACACACATATATATATAAATCTATATATATACATATATAAAAATTTGAACGAATGGTGTTTTTGGCCTCTGGGGACATCGAAATGAAAAAGTGAATCGGTCCCGGACCTAAGTCTTACCATGAGACCTACGGTAATAGCTACTTCCCTATAGGGAAATTCGCTAAAAGGAGGGCAAGGCAACATTATTATTACGGCCATGATATTAGTTTGTATTCTACAAAGTAATGAATAGTAAATTAATACATTCAAATGTTACTGCACATGAAAATATACTATGTGTTAAGTAGGTTAAACATTATCATTCTGTAGGGTGATTAATTTAATCCTAAAATATACAGTGCTAAAATACAGTGAACATGTGTAACTGTCATGTAAAGGTGATTTGATTTTTTTTACAATGAATGACATGAAATTAACATTTTAATTAAAAATAAAAATACTCACATACTATAGATAATCTGGATGTCTTCATCGCGGTGCATTGTACACTGTGTAACCAATATTATAATCCAAGAATGGAAAAATAACCTTAACACAATATTTGTAAACCACAAAACGTATTCGCGTGGTATTAATGTTTTCATATCGAACTACAGTGTAAAAAAGAAACAAAAGAACGAGAAATATATTGTAGGAAAAACAAAGTTACACCAGATTGTCGCCTCGTGTTTCGTCTGCAAACAAGTCCTGCTGTCCTGATCCGATTATATGATTGGTCCGTGTTTTCTCTCTGACAAATATTTTAGCCAATCTGGTGTAGCCTACTAGTGTGTGTTTAAAAACCTTAATATTATTTGCAAATATGAGCAGTAAGAAGTTTTACCTTACCTAAACACATGCATGTTTCATTAATGTTCAAAGTATATGTTGGTTTAACTTTAAAGCTGATTAGAATAACGTAACAAGGTTTACAAAAAAATACCTTATTAAAGGATGGATTTCACTTTACACATGTGTTAACACAAGCTTACACATTAATAGACAAACATATTTTGACAGGATATAAATTACGGTAGAATAGTTTGCAATAAACCCCTAAATTGGTCAAAAACAAAACTTACTTCAAACAAAAAGTCTTACTTTAGTAAAAAACACAGATTTTTATAATTATCTGGTTTGTTATTTCGAATGGGTATCCTCCGGATTATCAAGATACAATTAAAGTGGTTTAAATATATGTTGACAATCCAAGTGGTTGTGAAACAACTAGTTTAGGCTCACAATGGAGCTTTCTTCAGGTTTGGAACATTGTCTCAAGGACATTGTCACGTCTACCAAAGGTCGTCAAAGTAAATAAATATTTAAAAACCATAAAAAAACATTTAGCCTAAAACACAGCAACACCAACACGCATGACGCGGCCGGCGGAAGTTTAGACTAGAAGTAAAGATGGCCCATCATGTGGCACCTCATTATAAGACCCTTATAAAAGAATATTAACGAAATTTAAAGGTCTCTATATCAAACCAATTTGGTGATAATTTCATAATGAAACAAAAATAACATGGTGTATCTCATTGAAACGTTAGAAGTTCGAGTGCATAATTTTCTTTACCCTGCATTGATTACTAACCGTACAAATCACAGAAATAACTTGATCAAAGTTTGCAAAAGTGTTTCCATGAACTAACTGGGACTGTTAGCCTAACTGATTGTTGCCAGATTATTATTATAAATGACTTGTCTGATTGCATGTAACTGCATGTTTAAAAGACCAAATAAAATTCTCATTCTCATTCTCAATCATGAAATGTCAATGATAATGACACCAAAAATTAGTTATATCGGAGCAACTGATGAACCAATGGAGTTATTATAGTCTTCGGCTGCTCTCCAGAAGTAGTTCGGTAAATAGTAGGGAATCAACTTTTATGACGTGTTTTAGTCAAGGTAGGTAAAGATGGAAATTATAAGACTAAACGACACATTATGGGATAAACGTTTTCTATTTTGAGGCATTTAAGTTTATTTACTAATTGATTAAATCCAGCTTAAGGAGAATCGGTCAAAATCAATTACTAAAGGTTTTTTAGTATTTAATAATATATATATGAATATTTCCATCACATTATCTTATTTTCGTGACGTTCCAATCCAGTGAGTTGAAACCCTCCTGGACTGAAGCTGTTTTAGGACTTCGTCCTCTTCAGCCGAGAATCATCACATCTTTCCGTGTGCTCAATCCTGTATTTTTGTTTTTTCTGAAAGGTTTGTGTACAGGTCTTAATATGTTCTTGGTAATTTGAAACTAAGGAAGTGATGGTGAGTCCGTAGCTTATATTAAGCAATCCACTTAACAAAGTAAAAATTAAAGTAAACTACGATACATTTATAAGTGGAACATATTTTCTATTTTGTTACTCGAAAACCACTAAATTCTTTGATTTACGTGAAAGTAAAATAAACGTTAGGTTACCATGGAGCTGACGAGTACAAAAGTTTTACAAGTTTCTAATTATTATCATGGTACATGACAAATTTTATGTTTTATTTATCAGCAAGTACATAGCATGAACACAAAGTGGTTAAGTAGCTACAATTTAGAAACTGCTTGTTGTCGGCCAAGAGGAAACCTCCTGTATAACTAAACTTAGGTTAGTTTGGATTTTATTATTTCATTCAATAGTCTATACAGTATACATAGCTTTCTAATGGTAGACAACATGTTTGTTGACTATTACAGGCGATCTCCAACGATTACCCAAACCAGTATCCACACTAATCTTTTCTCATTAGTTTTAACATACAAAATTACAACCTTTTACACAATAAGGTGAAAAAAACTCAACATCGATATTACGGTCCATAGTCAATGATACAAGCTATCGTCGCCTTTCCACAACCATCCTTCACTTGTAATTGGTCTACAGTAAACAGGCTTTATTATGTATAGTATATATTTTAAAAATACTTAACATTTATTAAAAGTAATTCTTACTCAAGAAAATTATTCTACTTTAAATTTTTATATGTATTTTATGAGGCTTATGTATTTACCGTTATTCAAAGGGGGTATAGCGGGTAGGTAGCTGGTCTAATGTTTTATTCGGTCCCTGAGGTCCCGGGTTTAAATTCTGCCAAACTACCAATGGACTTTAAGTGATAATGCCACTACCCCTAGATCAAGCCTGAAGTAATGTGGAAAACAATGACTGGTTCGTGCCTAGCGTCCAAGGACAATAAAGGGGGTACCTATAGCTTTAAAATGTTTCTTGACTAATTATATATTCTACTTACAGGTTCAAGAAAACATGCACAGCCAAAACTTTAGTGTCTCGTCGAACGTGAGCCAGTCAGCAGACGGCCAGTATGTTTCTGAGGTGAAAGTGTCGGGTAGAGGGATTGAAGATACTTTTCAACTGGCTGGTAATGAAGGTGCAGAGGTCACAACCACTGGAGAGGCGTTTCTAGTCGGAGATCCGACAAAACATGCAACCGTGCTCTTCAGTGACGAACCCTACACAGTGTATGTGATCAATCCTGACTCAAGCTATAAGAAATCATATAGTCCAAGATATGGTGGTGTAAGAAGTATGGCTATACAATTGACTGATCCAGAAAGAGACGAAGTTAAAA
>NW_026542595.1:164910505-164946098 GCF_028750875.1 Macrosteles quadrilineatus | reverse complement strand
GGATAAATTAGCTTTTGTAATTTGGTGATACAAATTTGAAGCCATAAATTGACTTTGTGTTTGTATCCGTTTGAGGGATTGGTTTATCAACGACAATGCACGCTGCCATGCAATCAATAAGTTACTTTTCATTCACAACAATATGACCTCAATTTTAAAAGAGCTTACTTTTAACATAGTACTTTAGTATGGGTTTTCAATAGTAGGCCTACTGTTGGTATTATTGGTGTTTCATAGATCTTCTTCTTAATCACTGAAAACCAGTAACAAGGTTTTTTTTCTTAATAAGGAGTATCAAAAACATTAGACATAACTGTAAAACTATAAATCGTACTCGGAGTTCCAAATAGATCAAATCTGATTTACCAGTAAAGTTGCAAGAAGAAAAATAAAACATGTTGTGGCAACTGTCTAACTCTTTGAACAGGCCAAACATTCAATAGACCATACATTCCTTATGGGACGAGCAGGTTTGTGTGTAAGAAATACAAACTACTGTATTTTGGCAATGAAATTATTTTTTTACTATTCCCCAAAAGAAGTATTTCAACGTTGTGTATATTTTTAGAACTACAAAATTGTTGAAGACTTTCGTTGACAAGTCTGGCCTTACAAATGGTCTTAAGAGTTACAATTAATTGGTTTCCAGCCCAGTTAACCTTTTACATCCTTTAAACTATTTAATATATGTGATGTCATTAATTTATTAATAATTCACCGTAGTTAAAATACATTTAGGAATTACATTTTCATCTATTACCCACAAAAATTATATTTAATACTACATGTTTAATTTATTACAATAAAGGTCAAAATTATAGCTATAACCAATAAGTATTAAAGATAGGTAGAAAATCATTAGCAGAAGTTTCATCTATACAAGTTTTATTTTCCTTTTTGCTAAATTATATTGTGATTTACGACTTTTTAAGACAAAACTCGGCCAAGAGCGATCTCTTAAATCTCCGAAACGATATCCCAAAGCAATTGTCTTCAAATTGGCCCGATCTTCCTTGACCATTTCGGACAGGTGAATTCGATTTCACACGATATCAATGCTTGAACGTCTTACTTTGATATTGACATTATGAATATAGTTATTCCCTCATTTTAATTAATTGTCACCGATAGTAGCTGTGTTACAAAGATGATCATTCTTATTTTCATAGTAATTTTGTTTTAATTTCTAAAACATCAAAAAAGGGATTGTTTTAAAACCACTTAGATTCTTGTGATGTTTAACAAGGTCAAATATTCCCTAGCTAAGGTATTATAAGACTCGGGTTTTTAACAAAATTATGCCAAGTTTTATGTCATAGTATTTGCAATTGTCACTGACTTAAGCTATTACACTACCAAGAAGTTTTATGTTCAAAATACTAAAATTCAGATATTCGACGAAAGGAAATGTCGGACTATGAGAAATCTTTATCAAACAAATTATTAGACAAATTCGTTTGAATGCTACTTAGACTCAACGTTGAATGCTACATCATCAGCTATCAAATTTCAATGTTCCAAGTGGTGATGAAGGCTGCAGCTGTGATGTTGATCTGCTAAACTTCTTAGAGAGGATCATCGTCTGATTTGGGGAGTAAAACAAAGTTTGCTAAGGATTCAGTACCTGCTCCTGGTTGATGTGTAGCTCCAAGGATGATGTCTTCATATTCCTAATTAAGAGAAAAGTTGAGAAAAAGAATCAGTCACTCAAAATAGTTGCGGCGAGCAGAAATCCAGTACCTAGCTCCAGGAGAGCTGCAAAGATGCAAATGTAGTTTCTACTCCCGTAAAATGTACACATTATTGGAATTGAGTGCTAAGTTACCCTAACTGCTGCCAATCAAAACTACATGGATACGGTCAATTTTTAACGTTAAGGGTTGTTAACAAAATAAACTGAAAAACAAAAGAAAATTATTATGTATCACTCATTTATCACATAGATAGAATGTTCTTGGATAGCTGAAGATATATTTTGGATGAAGATATAATAAACTATTGTACCAGTTGCTCAAAATTGAGCAATTTTCAAATACCGGTATTACAGGAGTTACTTTAAAACTAATAACAGTCATAAATTTCTATGAGCTTAAAAGACTCAACCAAAAGGTTAAGTAACTAATGGAAATACTCACGCTATTAATAACAATCCGATAAAATAAAAATTTCTTGTAATTTTTTTTTTCTTTTTTAGTAGCTGACCTTGTTTTTTTACCTACTAATATTTCCCAACTTATCCATAGCCGCATAAAGTTTTCCATGTGTATAATCGGTCATTGGTAATGTAGCCTACATGGAACCACCATTGTCGCCACTATAATTACAAATTTTAGTCATTTTTCTTTTTAAATAATAAAAGTGGTTCACTTCACTCAAGTACTACTCTTTGTCCTTCATTATATGTCTGTCACAATTTGATTTGCTTTAATTAACATTATTTTGGTTGGTTTAACTAATTGGTAATACCGCTGACAAGCCATTTCTCACTAAATCACTTTCTACTTTAAACTAAAAAAAAAAAACAGGCCTACTCACAACGGTTTATACCTTTTTTACAATTTCGCTATATTTATACTTACAAATTTTTTTCAGTTATTAATATTTTTGCTGACGTTTATAGAGACAACCCATATTATTTAAAAACAGGTTACTTTGCGAACTGGAACCATTTAAAAAGCTTTAAGATGAGTCAAACATCGTGATAACAAGAAGTCACTCTGGATTCAGTTTTGTTAATTGGATTCCAGAAGCAATTCCCACAAATTGCCCAGCTTGAGGTGATTCAAATAACCATTATTGTTATTTAAAAATATTTAATCTTAATTTTGATTTTGAAATTGCTATCGTTAGAGGTGTTTGAGTCTTAAGTTTTAATGTTGGATTGCTCAATGTTTAGACGCAGGTTGTTATGGCAGTGTCTGTAAGCCTTGCCTCATTCCATTTTTGTATTGATTCCTTGGCAATCTAAGGATGTGTTAATTTGTTTTACTGTTTGTATGAATAACTAACCTTATACATTTTTATTAATTTTAGAACTATTGCACACAATACTTAAATATACAAGAAGTTTGACATTGGTTCAATGTTAATCATTTTTATATAAACTGAAACTAGTAAAATAAATTAAATGATTTAGGTAAGTTTTTCCTTTTTACGTCAAGTAAGAAGACAAAATAAAATGGGTCATATAGGATTGAATTTATTCTTTGACAAAGCTAGGTAATATCCGCTTCGATGTCAAAGGAAACCAACACATTTACTTGGCTTGAACGGACGTGTTTCTGGTCTCTTATTGCTTTGGTTTCTGTGTTTATTTAAAATTGCTTGTTCTTCTGGTACCAATAAGTTTCTCACCACGGCTAAAAACTATTCAAGTTTTTCCCCATGCAAATTAGGCTACTATTAATAACTTCACAACATTATTTTTTATGAAATATAATTTAAAGCAAAGTAACTTCATGAAATTGTTAATCTGCTAATGGTACAGTCAATTTCCCTAATGCCATAATAGCCATATAAGTAGTAACGCAAATTCTTAAGCACAATTAAAAAGCATTGAGAATCAAACACTTAGCTTAGGATTAACCTTGAGATTGTTTTAAATAGTCTTAGTAAGTGTGTTTCAAATAAAATAACTAACTTAATTCAACACTAAGGAAACTATATTTGCCATAATATTACAATATAAACATAATCATGTAAATACTCACTAGCATGTCTCCATATCTTTATAAAAGTTCATTTGAAGTCTAGGAATTATTAAAAGGAAGTATTTATTGAATATAATCCATCAAAATCGACAAAAGCTATATTTACAAACTTATTATTCGAAAGTATTCCAAAAAGATTTGCCTAGAGTGGGAAATAAATTTTTAGGAGTAAGAGGACATCACAGGAGCTCAGTGAAAGAGGATTTATATTGTCATTTGATTCCAAAAGGATATTTCCCTCACCCATTTCTTGCAGCTGAGTTTTACTTGTGCCCGTATCAATGTTATGGCATGATAAATGACTCTTTTGGGTAAAGATTTGTCATATTATGTAAAACCAACAGACTTACAAAGGAAGTTCTTTTTAGCTATAAGCTTAAATGTATATCAAATGCAATATTTTTATTTAATTCATATACAGTCTACAATGCCCAACCCTTTTACATTATAAATTGTGAAACATCCTAGTGAATTAGTAATCTAATACACTAATAGGTTATTTTAATAATATTCATATCAAATTCCATGTGTGATGTCACCCATAATTATCTCTTATCGTTTGATTGCCACGAAGTTAAACTTTCTTATTGTTGAAAAATGTTTCCTTTATGTTGAAGGATTGTTTTTAAATCTTTGATGAAAACAAGATGAATTTGAATCCCAAGTAATATTATCTTTTTAGTCTTTACCTCTAGACAGTGAGAAAAACTTGCAATATGCTTACAGCTTATTGTGTGAAATTTCGCTCGAGTTTTTATAAAAAAGATTTGTCTGAACAATAATTATTAATACAAACAAGTAATGTTTAGACACAGGTTTCGTATTATCTCTGATATGGTAACAATACTTATATTGTTTAAATTATGGAATTTGAGTAAACCTTTCGACCACTCGATAGCTATCCTCTATTCTCGTTATTCTATTTGTCGTTGGTTTGAATGTGTAGAAATGACTAAAGCCACAATTAACTTGTCTGGGTGCCAACACGTGGCTAGGGTAACAACCGTTTTGAACAACAGTTCAAACTAAAACTCATCAACGCACCCTTTTACAACAATGGATATTTAGGGACCTATTATAGCAATATCTATATTCTCAAATGTATTAACTGTAACAATATAAAATTATGTTGTAAATATTGTTTCATTATGATAAGTTTAAGTTGTATGACTCGTATAAAATCCAAACTATCCATAACACAGGTTTCCATTTCACTTTTGTTTCCATTTTTTACATCATATTTAATATTATTATTTTTTTCCAGCATTATTCATCGTTAAAGCAAGTTTTTTAAATACTATGTTTATAGGGAATAAGATCTATTTTTTACAAAACGTTGACTTGAATAGGTTTTATTTTTAAAGATCAAAAATCAAAATATACATAATTATAAATGAATATAAATTTTTTTTCGAATAGTAAAAATACTAAACAAAACAGTGTTAGACCAAATCTATATCTGTGGTATTGTGAAGAAACTAAAGAAAACAGAAGCTGTCCGAGTTAATTAGACCCGAAGGTGGTTGAGTTGACAATTAGTTGATTGAGACTCAAACTGGGTGAATTGTTAATTAGCGAATTACAGTTCAAAGTTGTTAGATAGGCGTTTAAATGCTACGTTTTCTAGTTGGTGATTAACACGGATTGCTAGACTCAATATAGCGTTCCTTACACATAATTGTAAAAGACTTACGTATAAATAAAGTAAATATTTGATACATTATTCAGATTCATCCTAATGCAAATAAAGAAACCGACAGTAAATTAAATGGTTACTTTTATGTTATAAAGCTTGTGATCTGTGATATAGGTACATTCAATTTAACAATACTATGACTTTTTTAATAGTATGCACACATTCAGTTGGGCTATTAAAACCTATTACTTAATATAAAAAATATACTACTTTAAATGGCTACCTGAGGTAAATGTATTTTGCAAAAAAATCTTAATTATTTAATATTTAAAGTATTTTTTCAATATGTTTTATTCAACTGCAGTTACACTTGTATTTATACATGATCAAGGTAAAGTCTACACATTCTGAATAACTTGAACTATTTCGACCTTACTAAATCCCTTTGTTACTCATGGAAATCTTGGAGAGCTTTGTGAAACTTATCATCTTATTATGAAACTATAAAAGCAATATAAAAATTGGAATCGTTGAAACAATATATTTTTTTCATTCTTACAATACCAGAAGCCAATGATAAATGTATATGAATTGTAGATATGTTTTAATCTTAATAAAAACAATGCTTTTCCTAGTAATATCCATATCAGAGATCAAACTCCTGGTTGGATTTTAAATATTAAAAGACATTATAAAAATATTTTAAATATTTATAAATATTGATAACAATGTTTTAAATCTTATTCATTTAGTACTTCTACCTACTAGCTCTAGCCCAGGATAGTTTTCCACATTATTTAAGGCTAGGTCTAGAGTTTTCCGTATTACACTTTATATAAAATAAATTGTTATTTGGTGGAATTTGAAACGGGACCTCGGGGACGAAGTCCTGCGCTCTACCACTTTATAATTTTTTCGTACTTTAAAGATTCTATTTTACGTTTTTACGTTAAAAATTATTGTTTAAGTCCTTAACACATAACATTAAAGCGCAATATTCTTAAGCGTTGCCATTCAAAGAGTGTAAGGAAACACAAATATCTACAAAAACTTACGAAATGGCCTTTAAAAGAAAAGAACAAAACGCACTTTTCTCGAAAGGATATGTTTTAACAAGATAGAGGAGAGATATCTTTTTACAGATCCAGATCACGAATCAAATGATCGGAAACAGGTTCGTATCGTTTCCTCATAATTCCGGCATTTTCGATTGAATGAGAAGATTGGCTTTTGAAGAAGAATGTTAAGCCAGTTTTTTTTTTACTGGGTTCTTTTCAATCTTTGTTGACAGTAATACACAGTTTTGTTCATTTATTTACAAAAATAGTTATGCTTGGTAAAACCTGGTGAGTTATGAATTAGAAGTTTCTTTTATATTATTTTTTGTAATTAAGTATTAGAAGTTCCTTCCCCTACAATACATCACAATTAAAATAAATAGCAAGTTTATTCGTTTATGTAATGCCAAGATTTGTTTTGTCAAAATCATAAGGTAGATGCCCCTCTTAATTTTAGATAGCCAAACAATTGATTGTATAATTGCTTGTACAAATGGAAAATAGGTTAAAATATAAGCGAAACGTAAATATATGTTATTCTTGTTGCAGTATTTTTGAAGACAGTATTAGCGAAGAAAGAAATATAATATTATATTTTTGTTTATTATATCAAACAAGAGATTTTGATAAGAATAAGAGAAAAGAGTAAGAATAAGAGGTAAGAGCGTGTGTTAACACTACATGTTAGATTAAACAGATGATTCTATTTTTAAAAGACATTTACAACTACTAATTAACAGTTTAAAAACATACAGATCTGGTTGTGATTAACTTAAATATTAACAATTAGATTAACATATTATGTCTAGAGTCATTGACTTTTCATTTTATCCTTCGTTTTTGTAGTTTAACCTTGTTTTTATGACAGGCCCGTTTAATTACGTGTCACCCCTTTTAGCGAATTTCCCTATAGGGAAGTAGCTATTACCATAGGTCTCATGGTAAGACTTAGGCCCGGGACCGATTTACTTTTTCATTTTAATGTCCCCAGAGGCCAAAAACACCATTCGTTCAAATTTTTATATATGTATATATATATATATATAGATATATATATATATATATAGATTTATATATATATGTGTCCGTGAACACGATAACTTGAGTAATTTTTATCAGATTTTGATGAAATTTGGTTTGAAGGTGTAAGGCGGGATAAACTTGAATGAGTTCGCGATCCAGCATGATCGGTCCATGGGAACAGGGTTTTATGGGGGGTTTTATGGGGTAAAAATTGGTTTTTCTCACTTTTTACCCTCAAAACACAAAATTTCCCAATTTTTCTCTAAACCTTCTTAAAGAGCTTAAAAAAACAAACAATTCAGTATATCAAAGTGTTTTTGTACAGTTATTGGTTACGGAGAAAATTAAAAAAATGGTAAATTTAAAATTCCCATGTTATTCTTATGGAGAATATTGTAAAATGTTGTAGTTTGCTTGTTTATGGATATATTTTGATCAAACTTGGCAAATTTATTTATTTTATAGTAAGCTATCAATATTTTACTAAAAACACACTACTTTATTAGTTTCCTTGTAGCAGCAAACCTAGGTACTCGTTAAACCTAATGTTATTTAAATAGATTAATTGAAAATCAATTCGGCCAAATGGAAATTCGCTTAGACGGCAGGTTTGCTGCGGCGGGGGTATTTAACATATAAATGGTAATCTACCTGAAAATATCTACATATTTAGAAAAACTATACTGACTACTTTCCTTACAGTTATGATGATAGTAATTTAAACGTTAATTTACTAATTAACTAATTATAGGGGTCCAAAGTAATGTTCTACAATGGGTACTAATTTAGTACCTCTTTTTCGTAATGGAAATAAATCGTTGAAAAAACTGCAATAAAATACGAAAGAGAAAGAACTCCTAAAGAATTACCTCTAGAACGGCAGTTATCATCTACTTGACTTCTAATGAGCCAAGACGAATCTAATTTTTGAAATACTTAACCTGAGTGCTTGAACAATTTTAAGCTATTGGCCATTTTACTTACGGTGATTTGTTTTATAATAGAACATAAAACATTTAACGTGTTACTGATGTTTTAGGTTAGGAATGATTGACGTTTAGGTTGGTAATACATCTTTCAAATTAAAATCTTTACTAAGCAAAATATAAAAGTTGAAAGTCGTCATTATTTTTACAAATATTACAAATAAAATACTTTTGATAACCTATCATTGATCCATATTTGAATTTATAAAGATAGTATTAAGTTATTTGTCCAAAGATCATTTCTGATAAAAGTATTAAAGGTTACATGTAAGAAAATATAATAAATCCACAGTAGTATAATTTTTACCGTTGTTTTGAATTATTGAAAATAAAAAAAAAATACTGTGTAAATCATTTACATCAAAATCTTTTCCGACTATTTGTTTTGTGATGTAAGTTTTTACACAAGCCTCTCTTCTGTCTACTTAAACATATTCTTTCAGGATAAATGGCTTAAAATTAATTGAAACCAAAAAACATAGTTTCAAGTCCATGTTTTAAAAGCTACAAACACTGACATAACTATTAATTAATTTTACACCCTGGTCGCTTTGACATTATGGGCAAAGTAACAATTTAATCATCACAAATTATGTAATGAATACAGCCGATTCTGCAGTAGAATGACGAAAACAATGTTTTAGTATGTACCAAAGGACACACGGAATGTCTGATAATGTAGATTGACAATGTGAGTACTGTAACGGGCCGTCCACTGACACAGGTCACATCAATACAGCCACGCCAAAGCTTTGATACTGCAGGCGAGGTTGCATTGGGTGTCTACATTTGTGTTTCAATATAATAGACTGGCATATGTAGTAAAAAAATGTTGTAAATGAAGAAGTTATCTCTTAGTTTAACTTTAAGTGGTTACATATATTTAAATTAAATATTCGTAAGCAAAGCCACGACGGGGTAAGCTAGTGACCACTTTATATAATAAATGTACATTTTATTCGTTGCCTAGTAATTAAATTTTAATATGAATATTTAAAATGCGATAAAATCTTTATTTAATGAAAGCAGAATAAAGTGTATCTCAAATTTCAAATACTCCAGACTCTTGGCCCCAGATCTCCATACATCATGGTGGAAGCGAGTAAAGTCTTCCATAACGTCTTCTCGTGTTCTTCTTTGCACTCTCGTGACTCGGTCAACTATTCTGAAAAAAAACAGTAATTTTTTCGGACGTTGGTTAGTTTAACGAATGTTCTATCTTAATGACCTATGATTCTTACTTATAAATCTGAAACTAAAACGTTTCACTGTCTTTCACGGATCCCGTACACCACCTTTCACCTTTCATATCGCCCCCTTCCTCCTTTTATCTCACTCTTTCTTCTACCATACCCACATGCAAACTGGGCTTGATCACATTTTGAACCTTCCTTAACCATACTTTAGCAAACGAACTCCTTTCCTTCTGGGGCTTTGAGGGTCAATACTTTTAATGCGGCCACTGGCAGTCTCAAGCTGCAAAATGAGCTTAGCTCTTGAACGCAGAGATGAAGTATTAAAATAAGTATTTTTTAATTTCATATTTTTTATTTGGGGGCCTACTGGATAAGCATCTAGACTGCCAGTGCAAGTCCGAGGATCGGACTCAGATCAGGATCGTGGATCAGATCAGTGGATCACCCCCCACCACCGCTCAGTGCCGATGGCGTGACGTCAACCATTACTGCAACGATACGGAACTGAGTCATGAGCCTTTGTGGTGAAGTGGATAGCGTGTCGGGCTGATAATCTGAAGGTGCCGGGTTCGAATCCCACCGGGAGCACTAACTTTTTGTCAACAATTTTTTTCATATCAGCAAGTTTGGTTGGTTTGGTTAGGTTATGACAGTTTAATTTTATAATTAAAAGATTGTAAAATTGAATTTGAGACATTTATAATTTTATTTTTAGAACAGTGCTATTTTTCGATTAGTAAACCTTCATTCGAGTTTATCATTATCAGCAAGTTTGGTTAGGTTATGATAGTTTAATTATATTTAATTCAAATTTAATCTACAAATAATACGTTTTGACAGCGACAGTGATACAGATAACAATTTTCTACGAACACACTGATCTGATCCACGATCCTGGTCTGAGTCCGTTCCTCGGACTTGCACTGGCAATCTAGACGCTAGTGCCTACTGGTTGGTTGGTGACAGTTTACTATGTCACTAAACCACACGACAGACATGAAAATTTAAAAAAAAATATTTTTATCGTATTGAAGTTTGTTATTCAGGTATAATTTGCAGAAATAAACATAAATAATAATAGCTTCTTTAAACGCAAACAATCTCTAAGAGGAAATCTTTTAAACATCTTACATATGTACCTACCATGTAAAATAATTGTTGATAAACCTGCAAGTGGATATACTATGTAGCCATTAGTGTCAATTGCACAAATTGAAAATCCAATCGAAAGCTTTTTTGTAAACGTTAATATTGTACTATAAAAAGACTTATGAAAGGTCAGTGTTGGCAGTCATGTTTTTACAGAGCTGGACCCTAAAATGGATTTCAGATAAACAGAATATTATTGTCCAGTGTGAATTTAATAGTTATTTACCTTACAAGTGTAGTAAGAGCGTTTTTACATCACGCAGGTGAATGTTTTGCAACGAGCGGAAGCGAGTTGCATAAATCTCCTAAGTGATGTAAACAAGCTCTTTAACATGGGGATGGAATGTCTAGTTGTTGTATTAATAGTCAAAGGTCAAACGTAGTTAGCTCCATAGAGGTGTATTTTTTTAGTTAAGCACTCAATGTTATTTAAATTGGTTTCATTAGCTTACCGAGTGAGTTTTTTCAACTTTACATCACTCGTGAAGTAAAGAAATTGTATACATAACGCTTGGGAAAGGGAAGTTTAACATGGCGGGTTAGGTAAAAGACTTTCATCTTATCGTTTTATTTTAAGGATCTTATGTAGTTAAACCTCCATCCACCCCACAAAAAAGTATAATGTATACAGTAAACTGGATTAGTATACAGTTAGTAGAGTATGTAATTTTATCTTCAGATTGCCTGTAAGCAGGCTGACTGTAAAATACTTTTACAAACTTATTTAATAAAGGAAAGCTAACTTATTAATTACGTCGGTGTTTTTCAATCCTTTATGCCACTTGGAAGTTTTAAACATAATTTCTTCTGGAATACTGACTTCTAGCATAAAGTGTAAACATATTTTTTAGAAAGTAGAAATTTATACTAAAACAGAAGCTAAAGCAATAAAAGACCAGAACACGTCCGTTGAAGTCAAGTATATGTGTTGGTTTCCTTTGACACGGAAGCGGATATTACCTAGCTTTGTCACGGAATAAATCAATTCCTCTATGGTCCACTTTCTTTTATGTTCTTTCATGAGGTAGCAAGAAGGCTAAAACCTAATGCAAATTTAACGAAACAAAAAGCGTTAAATAAAATAGAGGAACATATACAATAGTTTTTTTTTTTCTCTTCTAAATGGTTTAATTATGTGTGTTTCTAAGAATTTGAATCCAAAATCACGTGTGGATGTTACAATTTGTGTAACTTTTATTAAGTTAGCATATAAAAAGGGGGAAACTGATTTCTCACATCTAGACTAGAGTAAAAAAATTTAATTGCAAAACAACTTGATTGAAACATTCTATTCTTACAAAGTATTTAAGGAAGATTTGTGTTGGTTTCTCTCTGTCTGGAGAACAGTTTGCTTCGCTGGTTATTTCAGAACCTATGAAATTTATAAATAGAAAAGTTAATATGGAATACATTTACATACATTATACTACATTGATATCTTACTTTGACATTAGAAATATATATGTTAATCAAGCCTTCGATTTGAGTTCATCCAAGGTTCCTGTAATTTATTTTATTCTGTAGGAGTAATCGTTGACAGCTTTTTAACCAACCTAGGTTTACCCGTTACAAACTTACACTATTTCTATGCACGCAAAAGTTAAAATAGAAGGTTTATTTTGACCTCCTACATGTAGCAAACTCACATTTCAAGTTTGTAATGAGTAGGGTAATGATTATAAATCATACTGTATTTTATTAAAGACGTTCTGTTAATCGTTGTACCATAATCAGTCAGAAAAAAACCAGTGATATAAATATCTGATGACCACTAAAAATACATTACAGAATGCCAAACAGTAATGCTACAATAGTGACAGTAACAGAATAAGAGATTCACAAGATATTGGACTCATTGGATCGTCACAAATCAAACAGCTGTCGAGAATTGGCAACGAATATCAGACGAGTAAAGTAAATCATGTTGGTATATCGTTTGGAATCTTATAAAGAACCCTGATTTTGTCTAGAAAATACGTTATTGTCTTATTTTTTTATAATTAGATGAAATTACGAGTTATTTTCAAAGGTATATACAACATACAAATAGACGAGATCTTTGCAACTTTTTTAAAAGGGCTATAATAATTTATATTGCTATACAATTATTAATAGCAAATATATGGTTTTTAATGAAATTTGCTATTTTATATTATTAAGTAATAAAGTACATTATGTATATTAAAGTATATTAATAAGTATATTAAGTGTCTTGTTAGGAACTATTATTATTCCAACTACCCTTCTAGCTGAATTGTTTTCGTGGATCTTCGAAGTGATATCCTAAATCGATTGACTTTCGGTTCGTTCAAACCTCCATTGAAATCTCCACCAGCTGAGTTTTATTTGTCATGATCTATTTTTTTATGGATGTCTTTTCCCGTACATTGTGGTGTTATGTATACATTGTACAACCTATTTATAGATTTTCTTATGCAGTTGAGTCAATTTCATATTTAATGATTTGATTTCAATGATTTGATTTTCATTTTCATTTCATTTGATTAACGAAATGATTTTATTTTATTTAAATTAGAATATATTCAGTTCTGTTGTTACTCTAAGTGTCTTTTTTAGTCCTACACAGCTTTCAATTTAGCATAATAATTAAGAACAGAAAGTCTATTATAAATAACATTCTGAAAGTATCATGCTTTAATCATGGACATTTGAACAGCCAAAGACGTTTCTGCACTTTACATTCTTGGACATGCATTGTTGTTTCAAATCAAATCAAATCAAATCATCTTTATTCCATAGACACAAATTGTGAAAAGTACAATAGTGTATAGGCTGCGTCAACAATATAATACAACTTAAAACTAATCTAAGGTTAAGGCAAAATAATCTTCTATTTTATAAAAACAGTTTTTTAGAAGAATTCTCTTGATGGCTACTTTAAAAACATTTAATGGTAACTTTTTAACTTTAACTGGTAACTTGTTGTACAATTTGGTAGCGGTATATTTGAAGCTAGCTTGAGTAGTGGCATAAAGGCACTGATCTATTCTTAAATTATTACAATTCCTTGTGGCATACTTGTGCACATCCTTATTACAAAGTAAAATATCACAGTTGTTTTTAACATATAACAGACATTGAAAAATATAAATACAGGTTAAGGGCATCACAGACAATTGACTACGTGGTGGAGCATTACTTAACAGTCTAATGGCTCTTTTTTGTAAAACAAACAAGATGTTGGCATGGCTACAATTAGCCCAGAGAATGGCACTATATACTAAATGACAATGAACATAACTAAATTACACAGTTAACAATACATCTGGAGAAACAATTGATTTGAAATTTCTTAAAATAAAAATTCCTTTGGAGAGTTTTGGAGCGATAAAATCAATATGGGAAAACCATTTTAGGTTGCTCTGTATCATCACACCTAAGAATTTGACTGGAGTTTGAGAATTCTTAGAGTTACCATAGGTCATTTCCAGATTTTGAGTTTTGTTTACGTTAAGAGACAGCTTATTGGCCTTACACCAGTCGGACATTGTTTTAACAGACTCAGAAATACACTGTCCTGCATACACTTAGTAGACTTGATATTCAAACACACGTCGTCTGCATACATAAAACATGAAACATCATTACTTTGGACATTAAAAGGTAAGTCGTTATATATAGATTTGAATTTACTTAGATAGATAGATTACTTAGATAGATTTAACATTATTTACCTTTTAATAAGAGTTAAAAATTCCAAATGCATATAAACATTAATTGCTGAAACTGGGTGAATAGTTTGAAACAACAAGGCTACGTAGACGGGCACAAACAGTAATGGACTATAACTTTGCCATTGTATTGCTTATCGAAGTCTAACTTAGTCCTTGGAGGTGTTAAACTTGCAGTGAACTTAAGTTTTAATAGCTAAACACAGTGTTGGGCAAAAGTATGGATACCTCCTTAACTTTCTAATGAGTTTTGCCAGGAAAGCCTAACTCTAAATACACATATATTATATAAAAGTGTAATTGATAGGTAACATGGCAATTTTAAAAGGGGGTCCAAAATGGGATATTTCAGGAAAATGTTAAATTACCACTATTTTGTACTGGGTTGAGATAGAGGCCTGTAATTGCCACTAATTTTATTTTTAAATAAACTCTTTAAATAATTTGTCACTCAATGGAGCAATATATTTAAAATCCTTTAGCTGCCACGAAAATATTCATTTTGCGTTTCCAGAAAAATGTCCTCAAGTACACTTTTACACTATACAAAGGTGTGCACAGTTTAGATTTGCTGTTATTGGCCATTGAAAGGTTTTAAGGTGGTATCCACACATTCTAAATTTTCTGAAGTCTATTAATATTCCATTATTTCGTGTGATTTCCCTATATCGTACCTTATGAATATTTTTTGAATGTATTATTATTACAAGTAAAACATACATATAAGTTCATGCCACTAATACATTCAAAGAAAGCACGACTGATCGAAGCTTGTACAGGTTAAGACGTTTATAGTTTTCATAAATAATGTTCCACAGTGTTACAGAACCACCAAGAGCAGATGTTGACATTTGGTGGAACAAACAGTGCGAGTTCATGCCGGTAGGTGAATTACAGCCTACAATACGCATTCTCATTCTTAAAAATAATATATTTAACTATTTAGTTTCTTTAACTATTATCATGTGAATTTCGCTCTGTAGTTATTTGATAAATAATTTATTTATTCGAAACCAAAACTCTCTTATTATTTCTCTTGCTTGACATACTGTTTATATTATCAAGTCCTTAAATTATATAATAAACATGATACAAGAGAATGTACAACCTATTTTATTCAACCATTTTGACTGAATGAAAAATATATAAACATAAACATAAACATTATAAAACAATAACATAAACCATGTGTTAAGAAATCATATGTTGTTGACGAATCCTTATTAATCCTCTCCCTCAAATTTACACGGCCGAATGTGGTTAATGTGCCTTCTCCAAACCTGCCCATCGTCCATCTCGATTTGATAATGCACCAATCCTTCTCTCCTTCTTATGTTTCCAAATTTCCACTTTCCGTCTTTTCCGAAATTGCGCACCTGAACCCTGTCCCCCACCCGAAACTCTCTTTTCATTTTTGTACATCCGTCGGGCATTTCTGTGTGATCTTGGGGTTTCTTCATAAGATCCAGCCTTGTCCTTATTCGTCTCCCAAACATAAGTTCATATGCCGAGGACCCTGTAGCATTTGTGGCATTCCTTAGTGACATTAGGATGTGATTTATTTTGAAGTGCAAATCTCCTCCATCATTCTCCATTGCTATTAACTGTTTCTTTACAGTCTGAACAAATCTCTCTGCTTGTCCGTTGGTTGCAGGGTGATAGGGGGCAGATAATTTGTGTGTGACGCCACAAGCTTGTAGGAATTGGTTGAAGATAGATGATGTGAAGTTAGGACCATTGTCAGAGACTAACGTGAACGGGTAACCAAAGGTAGAAAAAAGTTTCCTGAGCTGTTGAATGCACCAATTAGATGTTGTAGTTTTGGTTGGTATGACTTCAACCCACTTTGAATAGGCGTCAACGATAATAAAAAGGTATTTCCCATAAATTGGACCTGCAAAGTCGATGTGTATTCGTTGCCAAGGTCCTGATGGAACCAGCCAAGGATGGACATCTACTTTTTCAGGAAGATTCTGCTTCAAACAGCATGGACGACAAGACTTTGCTAGATCTTCTATGTTACGGTCAATGTGTTTCCAGTAACAAAAACTTCTTGCAAGATTTTTCATTTTCACAACTCCTAAGTGTCCTAAATGAAGTTCATTGAGTACTTTTCCTTGCAGTTTTTCAGGAATTACTACTCTGGAACCACGAAAAATGCAGCCATCATGAAGTGAATACTCATTATTCTTCAAGCCAATATGTTCTAAATCAGTACCATCTTGAAGTGCTTTCAAAAGAGGTTTTAGGTCATTGTCGTTTGATGTTTCATTTGCAATATTTTCATGTGTTACAGGCATTGATTCAATTTGGTTAATGAAAAAGGCTTCATGTTGATCAATTTGATTTGTCGGTGGATGTTCATTAGGAAAGCGAGACATGTAGTCGGCATTACCATGTAATTTGGTGTTCCTATATTCAATAGTATAATCGAAGCCAGAGAGGAAGTGAGCGTAATTGAAAATACGTGTGGCAGTCATAGTAGGTAAGGTTCTGTATGGGTCAAAAATTGAAACAAGTGGCTTATGATCTGTTACAAGGATAAACTTTCTTCCATAACAATATTGATAGAATTTCTTCAGTCCCCAGAAAATCGCCAGTGCCTCTTTGTCTATCTGACTGTACTTTTTTTCACTTGCAGTGAGAGATCGAGAAGCGAATGAAATTGGCCGTTCAGTACCATCTTTGTAGCGGTGAGAAAGAACAATTCCTAATCCGACTGGAGAAGCGTCTGTGGCTAGCACTAAGGTTTCATTTGGATCAAAATGAGCAAGAACCCGGTCACTAGCTATCTCAGCCTTAACTTTTTCAACGCATTTATCACATTCTCTGGTCCAAACGAACTTAGTGTGCGCTTTTAATAGATTGTGTAGTGGATTCAAGATTGTGTTCAAGTTGGGGATAAATTTCTGGTAGTAATTGGTCAAGCCCAGGAATGTTCGTAGCTCTGACACATTTGACGGTTTTGGTGATTTTAAGATTGCTTCCACTTTGTCCTTATTCTTCTGTAGACCATTTTGATCTATAGTATGTCCAAGGTAATCAATTTGTGTTTGAAAAAACTTGCATTTGTCTTTATTTAGTTTGAGGTTGTGTCTCCTGATGACTTTCAAAACACTTTCTAGCCTTGTTAGGGCCTCAGACTCAGTCGAACCTTGAATAATAATATCGTCAAAAAAACACTGAACGCCATCAATTCCAGAAAGTATTTTGTCCATAAACCCTTGCCATAGGGCCGGAGCAGTCTTAATTCCGAACATGAGTCGATTTACCTTATACTGTCCTTTATGTGTACTGATTGTTTGAAGTAGCGCACTTTCTTGGTCCATTGCCATGTGTAAATAAGCGTTACTGATGTCTAGTGTACAAAAGTACTTACCTCCACTCATTTTTGCAAAAATGTCCTCGATACGTGGAATAGGGTACTTGATGTCCTTAATTTGTTTATTTAACGTCACTTTGAAATCTGCACAGATTCGGACCTTGCCACTGGGTTTCACGACTGGAACGATTGGAGTTCCCCAATCACTTTGTTCGACCTTCGAGATGATTCCTATTTTTTCCAATCTGTCCAGTTCTTCTTCAACTTTAGGTCTTAAAGCATATGGCACTAAACGAGGTTTCATGTAAACCGGTTTGGCATCTTCAAGTAGTTGTATATGTCCTTCTACCTCGGGAATAACACCAATATTTTGATCAAATACATCCTTGTAATTCTCAATCAGTCTATCGATATCTGCATGCGTGTGAGAACTTGTAATACTCCTAAGGTCAGCCCAATCTAGTTTAACTTCCCTTATCCAATCACGTCCAAAGATAGGATCGACCTTCCTGTTGATTACGTATAGTTTACCAATGAAATTGTGATCTTTGTACGTGCATTTCACAAATACATATCCAACAGGCTCGAAAACCTCCCCAGTATAAGTGCGAAGTTCTACTTTCGTTTTGTGAATGGATTTGTTTAATCCTAGATTCATGTAATCCTTGTAAGATATGGTGCTCAATGCGGCCCCAGTATCTAGTTCCATTGTAATTTCATTTCCCTCAATGTCCACCTTCAAATTAAACTTATCTGGGTTTTTGAAGTTATTAAGTTCATTTCATAAGATTCATCTTCTTCAAGTAAGACATCAGCTTGACATGTGTTTCTCGAGTTCTTAAATTTTGTTATGGAATTCTTGCTCAGACAGACTCGAGCTATGTGACCCATCTTTCCACATTTTCTACACCAGTGTTCAGTAAATTTACATTTGTTAGCTTTATGTTTTTCGTCACCGCATCTGTAACACTTTCCCTTAAGGGATTGGAATGTGAATGAACTGTTGTTGGGTCCTGTACATTTAGTTCTCATTTCACTGTTTGTATTGAATTGTTTATTAGTAGGCTTTGAAATCACTTGATTGATTTCGGCTTTATGTTGTGAAGATGCAATCATCGTATTTTCAGTTTTAGATAGTTCCATTATCTTAGCAGTATTTATGACTTCCTGGAAGGTCTTGTCTGATTCTACTTGTAGTAGTTTCGTTCTTATCTCAGCGTCTCGCAATCCCCTGATGAACTGTAAACGTAGCATAGTTTCAGCTGTAGATTTTCCACAAGAACATTTGAATTCACAAGGAGTAACAAGTTTCTTTAGTTCAACTGTAAAATCTGTAACGGATTCACCTACCATTTGCTCTCGTACTATGAAATTATGTTGCCGTGCCCAAACGCTTGGTTGAGGATCCAAGTATTGCTTCAATAAAGCTATGAGGTCATCATAATCTTTCTGAAGTGGCGTTTCAGGTGCACAAATGTTGTAGAGCTTTTGATGTAACGTAGGAGGTAGGGCATTAAGTAGGGTGAATGTCTTTGTAGTTTCATCTGATATGTGTTTCAGGTGCATAAATACTTCAAGTCTTTTTGTAAAATTGTCAAAAGATTCATCTTCACTGAAAGGTACAAATGAAATATGGGATGTTGAAGCTGTATTGCCAGTAGAGTTGCTTGCATTACCATTGATTTCTTGAGTTGTATTCGAAAGTGAAATGGGTTTCAACTGCCTCAACATAATCTTCAACTTAATGAATACTTCTTCAATGTCCATCTTGTAATTTACTTCTTCATCCAGTTCTGTGTCGTTTATTATTAGTTCTATTTTCTCTTGTACTTCAAGAAATTTAGTCCATGTTGAGTCCAGAAGTTCTAGACGTTCGTCAACTTGCCTAGGATCAATTTCATGATTGTTCAGCTTGTTTGTTAATTTAGTCAATTGTGCCTTGATTGATGTTCTTATCCTTTTGTAACTGTTTAAATGTGATCTAATGTCAGTTGACTCCATTTTGGTTTTCCTCGTCGCCAGTTATTAAGTCCTTAAATTATATAATAAACATGATACAAGAGAATGTACAACCTATTTTATTCAACCATTTTGACTGAATGAAAAATATATAAACATAAACATAAACATTATAAAACAATAACATAAACCATGTGTTAAGAAATCATATGTTGTTGACGAATCCTTATTATATATTATTTCCATTTACATTATACACACTGGTTTTTTTTACAAATCTCTGAGACAAAACTGATTGGGTCAAATGTATCAGAAAATGTTATCAGTAAAAATTCGAGACTAACTCGTTGATATTTATTAATGGTCAGATTCCATCTTTTTTTTATCAAACATAAAATGTGTACAGGAAAGGCTGAAAACCCAGGTTAAAGTAAGCAACACATTATTGTGGTCAGATCCTGAAACCCCTCGTGTAAAATAAGGAAAATCTGTGGCGACATGTCCAATGTATTTGCTTGCTCTCCTCTAGTTGTCTAGTTGAATATTTTTCAAAGGAAGATCTACTTCTGATTTTGTTAGTTTAAACAGCAGAAGCCAAATGTTGAGAATAATGATAATCCTTTTTAGGTCAACCCCTTCATTTTCATATTCATGGCTGCATGTGAACAATTAATTAATCAATTAGTTCCTTCATCAGACAAGGATCCCGAGGCAAACGATATATGAGACAAATTTGGAGCTTCAATTAATAACCAACTTCCACAACTATTGTCGTACGTTTCCTGCTGTTGTCATGTTCCTTTAGGTGTTGATCGTAAAATTTATGAAAAAAACTCTGTAGCACGACTCAATTTAATCTCTTTCCAAAGATATTCATTCGAAAGAAAAATTCGAGAATAATTATTAAATGATTTTGTGTACAATATTGCATTACATTGGGGACCTTAATTAAATACTTCCAATCTTTATATAGGCACTGTTAACCATTCATAATGTATCCTGTTATAACCTTCAAACCTATCAATAATGATGAGAGGAACAACTAATCAAAATTCCACTTATGACAACTTTAAGCCAACCAAACAATCATTGGTTTGAGAATGAATCTGTTTATAAATCCTTGAATGTTCACATCGAAAGCTGTAGACGACAGCAAAGACGATTCCTGAATGTGATTATCATAACTGAATCTGAAGTGTTCTGTTATCAACGTTTGAATCACGTAGTTCAAAATAAACGTTAAGTGTCATATAGCCTATGTTTACCAGTTTATATTGAACACACAAAATCTAAACCTGAAACAATTAAAAAGCTTACGAATAAAATAAACGTCGACGTTACAGTTTAACAACCACTGTCATTAGACGTTAAACATTTAATAATTTTGGGAAAGTTGACTGTAAACTTTCATGGATACTGAATTAAAAGACATCCAAAGCATAATATCATATTATGATTATGATTTATGTATACATTTACTTTCGTTACAAAATATAAATATTTTCTAAGTATATGGACGTCATAAACGATTATAACGTTGGTTATGTTAAAAATACAAAATATTCGGTTGAAAGCTACACAAGTATAAATATTTTGGTTTCCTGTTCAAAAACATTTTTATAGGCCTAGTTCATTATTAAAATGAATTTTAAAATATTAAACAAAAGTTATTTGATTGTTTACATGTAAATCAAACTGTAACATAAACATTCTCTATAATAATTGGTTGTTTTATAAGAAATGTGTTTATTAAATTATTAAAATACTCGGAAGAGTAATTAAGTCAAGAAATAAGTTTGGTACATGAACAAAATATAACGTTATTGGTATTATCATTGTGCTACCCTTAGATATTTTTGGGAGTTCGTAATTTTAAAAACAAATTATAAGATAAAGCTGGTTTTGACTCTAGTTACATTGAATAGCTTGGTAATTAGACGTTCAAAATCAATTCTATTGTGTCATTGTTGTTAGCAATTGCCTACCAAAGCAGGTAAGTAAGTCCCAAGAACGAACCAACTGAACTTGGGCATTAGAGCCATGTACTTCCAAATACAATACACCGTTGACATACTTGGACTGAACATTATATTTTCTTTAACATTGATATTCGGTTTATTAGTTCACCCAAAATACTTTATTCCGACATACTATTAGACATAATGAGTTAAACATTCGTAAAGTTTTTATCACTAAGCAGTTTTTAAAGATATACAAATTGTATTCATGTTTGCTTACTTTAATTTTGCTTTATTTTACTCTACATATGCTTTGGTATTTTTACTAAAAGGTAGTGTTTAGTTTTAGGAGGCAATTTTGTATTTTCCTTAAATGGTTTTTAAACGCTTTAATCAAATAATTCGTGTTAAAATAACACCTCTTAATGCATTGATTAACCTGGGTTCTTAATTATTTTACCCATTATTCTTTAAATACTAAGGAGGTTTAAAAATATTATTAATACAACACTATTTACAGTTTTGGAGTAAAATTTAAAATTTATAAATGGGAAACTGATTCTTCTCTCGTTTTTTCAAAATCAAATATATTACATAAACAAACTCAATTTAAAAAGTAATTGAATAAGATTCCTCCGTTCGTTTTCCCGTTATCGTGAGAAACGTTTTTAATTTAATTTAGTTTTCAGTTTCTCACCTTCAGTTGCATCATTTTTCATTTTCGTTGATTTGAAAAATAGTGGAATGATTATTTGAACCAGCTCCAGACTATCATATTCACTTATTTGTCTTAAAACGCATTTAGTTTTGCAGATAATAGTTATGAACCTCTATTCCCAAAGCCTCTTTTATAATAAATCGTACTTGTTGTGACCAGACCTAATCGTATTGTATCTTTTATTTATAATAGAGTTAAAAAATATACATTCGGAAATCAATTCCAGAAAACTCTTTATACGTTTAGATCTCAATGTATACTTAACTATACATTCTACCACTATTTATCAATATAAAATACTGAGTAAATTTTAAAAAGATTGAGTCTGGTTTTATGGTTTTAATGTAATAGTTGGTTGAGAGAGGATTTATTCTCGATTCCAAGTCTTTGGCTAGGTTTGTGTTCTAAATACTCTCGCCTGAGAGTGGGATAGGATTTAATATCCCTAAATAAAGTTGAAACTAGTTTTTAACGTGTCAGGATGGAGACTTCCTACAATGATCACTTTGGTAAACGTAAACACGCCGTTACAAAAATAAATTTCAAACCAGGAATGATAAAGTTTCTGTTTCTAAAATAATTGTAATAAAAATTGTAAAATAATTGTATAATTGTATAAAACAATAGTTTATCCTCTAAACTAAATAGTTTGTTTACTTAGCTGCGTTGATAGGCAATATAACCGCATTAAATTCCAGTATATACACTTTAAATTCAACAGTGCAGTTTAAAGTGTTATTTTATGTGTAAGATAATACAAATTATTTTTAGTATTGGGACTAAGTAATTAATTTAAAAAAATAATAATAATGTCGTTAAAATGGATGCTGCCACGTCGATGACGTTTCACGAGGACTTACATTTTGAACTGCTTCTGTGAATGTCTTTGCAAATAATTGTGTGTGAAGTATAGATAACCCTGTAATAAATATTTATATTAATAGGGATGGACAATGTACATCCTCTATTTTTACAACTGTTCACACAAGTCGGTCACTTAACCTACATTTTCCGTAAACACATAAATCTATAACTGTAACTTCAACTAAAGCATTTTGCTCTAAGAACTATGTAAGTAATTAGAAAAATGAAATTTTACCTAATTAAAAATTACAACTATTTATTTTTTCAAACATAAAATAAGTAATTGTTTTTATTTAGTGCAATGCATTAAAATGACAAACCATGGATGGAAAGGGTCTGCAAATTGCATGAAGCTTCTAGTGCTATTTTCCTGATTTTATATGGCGGGTAAAAATATAAGTCCTAAATAAACCAAGTATTGACGACATACAAAATGCATTGCAATATATGGTACATTTTAACGACTTATATGTTGTTTGTGTGTTTAACTAATTTTTTTTCATCAAGGTTTCAGGAACTATTCTAAAAATATTATAAAATATTGGTCATTGGAAAAATGTGTGTATATTAACATATTTATACATTGATAAAGGTATTGTTTGCGATATTTATTTGGTAAATTACGTATCACAAAATGGTATACCGACTATATAGACTTGTTAATTTATTCAAACCTATACAAATCCAAACTAGAACAAGAAGAAGCCATTTTTACATTGTAATTATTACTTAACTTTTATCAAAAACATATTTCATTAGTGTTGGAAAACTACAAATTATTCTTAGTTATGATAGTCATATCATTCATATTACAAAGACAGGGTTAGGTATCAACCTGAGATTTATTGAATGTGGAAGCTTAAGAAAGCTTTACAACTAATTCGCTAATTCTTTGTTCCCTCTAGAGAAGAAATTTGACAAATTACTGACTTAATTTGTGTTCACCACAAGTTTGGTAAAACCTTTACTTTGGGTTGCCAACGTATCCGAAACAGAACTGATGTTAATTGGCTAAAAATCTTCAAATGCTCATAAGATTAGTTTTAATTTATATATAGAACGACAAGTTAAGGCATAATGCAAACAAAGTAGTGTAATATTAAAAAATTGACTTAATATTTAAATTGATTTTTTCCAAATAAAACACGTTTTAAGCCATCAGATTGAACTCATACGCATATCTTCCTATAAACCCAGCGAAATAGTGTTAAATCATTATTACAAATTGAAAAATATAGCAGAAAGAAATATCTATCGGTACAGTAATCAATTAACTCGTCTAGAGAAACCTAGTTAAAAAAGTAATAAAAATTCCATTAAACAAGTTCACCAATATTAAGTATTTTATGTTTTAAATCCATCCTGAATACTTTGAAATTGTTCTCAACATAATAGCGGTTGTATTTGTTTAACCTAAATGTCATAAGAGTTAACCTCTAAACTTTTTTCCATTGATGTTTAACTATTAAAAATGTTTTCTAGAAGTATTATTAACGATGATCAATTTAAGAACAAAAATTACTGTTCTATTGATTCTTGTAAGACGCCAACAACGAGAAGGCTGACGAGATGTTATTTGGCAAGGTTGTCAGCGATGCTCTGGTGCGGGAGTTTTGCCAAAATGTCTGCACCACTTAATGTCGTACTTTGTCTTGGGTTACACCCTTATCTACCAAACAATCCTCCAGACATTGTTCAACTATGCAAATCTATAAGATTTACATAAATTAACTGCAGTGTTTTGCTGACTTGATTTACAGCTAAACGTATTTTTTCAACGGTTAAGTAGGCCTAAGCCGATAAATAATTTGCTAATATAAATTGTTTCATATTATCTTATGTAAATTGCAATCTCTTTAACTCATGGTTACCCCAACCCAGAGTACATTGGAAACTAAATAACTAAAAATAGGTCAATTTAACCAATATTTTTAAACAGTTTATTAGTGGATTTTATTCACAAAATCACCAAATAGTGATGTAAAGTTGATGGTGAATGTGAACAGATTGGTATTTACTGTGTACGTAGCGTGCTGGGCATTGTTTGATAGCGATGGACCAGTGAGCTGAATTGTTTGTGACTACAATCCAACTAACAATGTGAGTCCAAACATAACTTTTCACTCCGTCACAGTTTGCTCTCGTCATCATTAAACGTTGTTTTCGACATCAACGTGAATCCAGTACTAAAGTAGCAACAAGTTGTCTATAAATTGAACATTAATATTAAAATGCGCAAGGTGTTCAATTTGATTGTTTTAAACGTTTTACTTTACAATACATAATATAATACGAAATTATGATAAGAAAATTTAATTCAATTTTAAAATGTTGGTAGAATCTTTTAGCTTGCACACTCAGAATTTCCTAAGAAAACAAATAAAATAACTTGTTGAAACACATTTGTGAAGCGACGTCTCAATACTGTTCAATCCTATATGTCTTATGATTCTAATTAATATTAGAAATTTATGCGACACCAAAAACTGTTTAAAGAAATAAACTAAGGATAGTAATTTATCGTTTGACATCAAATCAGGGAATCTTTCATATCTGGTAAAGTAGAACTCTTCCATTGTATGCTATTAATTTATTCAATGAACTCAGGATTTAATTCAGATACCTTTTTTAACTAAGACTTCTAGATCTATAATATTTATAATTATTCAAAGAATTAATATTATAAATTACAAAAAATCCTATATCGTAGGTACTACTATTATTAATCGGGATATACTATGTTGGTGATAAAGATAATAACAGTATGCACTTTATTTGGAAGAAAAAATCTATAAACAGTGAATGAAATAAGGGTTTAGATTACCATATACATTTTTAATCGTGACAGATAACCATATATTACATTAAAAGGTGTTGGACGTCAATGGCGGTTGGTTTAATATGAGTCAAAAAACTGGAAGGTACTGTTTATTGTGGCGATATGTGTTGTGTTGACATTAGTGTGACGGATGAATGAAAGCATACATTCAGGTAGTGATCAGTAATATTACGTTCACATTAGAAGTGTTTATTCAATAGTGTAAAACATTTTTGTTTTCAAGAAACCAATCATGATTTACGTATAATATAACTTAACTACGGATTACATTATTTGGTTTTTGATCCCTTGTATAAGAGCCACTTGTTGTAAGGGTTTAATTTAAAGAGAACAGCAATATAGTTGATTAATTTGTGGAGGATACTACTATTATCATGACCAAATTTATTCTTTAATTCTTTCTTTGTGTAATGTATTAATTATACTTAGTTCAATTAAAAACTTTATATCTAAAAATAGTGTATTAATGTAATTAAATATACCCCTAGGAACCTTTCAATGTAATTCGACCTGAAGCCTTTGGAAAGGGGGAATTAAGAGCACATTCAACACCCTTTCTATCTACAATTCTAGGGACAACCAGAATCAAATGCTTCTTCTCTACCTCGGTAAGGAAATTAAATATGAAAATAATATCCAACAATATTATATTTTGACCTAAACAATTGGCATCTACTTTAGGAGTTTTTTAAAGTAATTTTATTACAGGGAGCATATTTAGAGTTGTTTTAAATCGATCTTGTAAAGCACAAAAAACCATACAAAGAAACAAAACATTTAAAAAATCATGAATAAATAATTAAAAGTGACATCAAAGACAGAATTAGTAAGATATTGCTGGATGAAAATTCAATAAACTCTGTCCGCGACCACGATGAATATTCAGGAAAGTGCGAGTTTCAGAACACTTAATTAGAAAAGCTGATTCAACGATGCTTGCAGAAATTCTGTTCACTGGATTCGGCAGCGCAACGGTACATAATATATACAACGGTAAAAGATAATACGCTTTACGGTTTACAGATACTTTCTACATTGTTTTCCATGCTAGATGTAAGTTTACAAAAACAAAACCAACAGATGGACAATACAGTATTTGAACATGAATCTTGACCTAAAGAGTTAGTTGTAAGGGGTTTTCTACTCTATGGTAATGCCTATAGGATGTCATGCAAAGAAAATGTTGAATTGGTAAATGTATCGTCCATTTACTCCGGATGGATTCAAGCATGTAGGCTTACAATCTCACCAAAAGTTGTGTTAACAATCATACTCTCCTTGGAAAAAATATATCTCATTAATCGCAACTTAAATAATTATATTTAACCAACATTCTGCCTAAATGTTGATCATGCTCCATCAATTGGGTGTGATGTTTTTGCGGGGATAATAATAAGTATCATTGGAATTATCAAAATAAGATATAATATTGGTTCACTATGATAATTGTACTACTCATGAAGTACAATATTACAGGTGCTATAATGAAAGTGGGGTGGACGTTGAGAGGGACCAAACCGACCCAAGTAAAGAAATCAAATACGAGACACAACCCTGCTTAAGCCAAGTGTTGTTTTCCTTTTTGTAATCAAATTTATATTACTTAAACAGAATAAATTGATTCCTCTATCATTAATTGTACTTAATTAAAATGTATTAATGTCTCCACTAATATATTAGTTATTTATCCAAAATAACTAAATAGTAAAGACTACACCAATTAGTTGTTGAAAGTATTGGAAATATTTTTGAGAAAACGTGATATCACTCAATTGTTTAGTCCTGCTTGGGATTGCTTATATAGTAAAATTCTTTTATTAGTGCACTTACCAAACGCAAAGCATGTTTACATTCTCCAAAACGGTTCAAATACACAATATACTTTCTTGTAGACCTGTTAATCGATTAGATTTTAAAAAGAAATATCAAGATTGGCTCACAAAAATCTAAAATAATGTTAGAAAATAAAAATGAACAGAGAAACACAGTGACAGCTGTCAAACTCTTTAAACACGTCTTTAACATTCTTGTAACAGCTGTTACATGAAATACAATATAACCGTTATTAAACTTATTTTTCACTTTACATCCTAAGACCAACATAAAAATATACATTTAAAGATTTTCAATATATATCAGTTATTATAGTTATTATATATAACCACATACTTATTAAGTTATTAGTAAATCACAAATTATTTGACTTTAACTCTTGAATAATCTCATAAAACCAATTTAAAAGTTAAAAACATATTTTTTAGAAATGAGTCCAAACATTTGAATTAGTTTAGAGTGTTATTGATGATTTCATTTAAAAACAGTATTTTTGATCTAGAAAGAAAAACATTTCTATGATGTTGATTCAAAGAAAACTCATTTGAGAGTGTTCTCCATCTTCGAAAGGATATCCCAAACCAATTGACTTCAAATTGGTCCGATCTTCCCCGGCAATTCCCGGCAGGTGAATTTGATTTGTAGCGATCTCAATGTTTGGTGATTGTCCTTTTTGATATTGTCACAATCACATAATTATTTCATCGCCACAACAACTGACACTAAATCTTGTTAAAATTATTTTTAGTTTGACTATCAATGCCTGTAACTGTACCTGTTATTGCAGCTTTCCCTGCAACATTTTTGTTTAACGAAAACAACCAAGATTCAAACCGAGAGCAAAAACGCCTATCGAAAGTATTAGTATTATTTTACTCGTTCGTGAACCAGCACAATCGACAATATGGAAATTCAGTTTTAAATGTGTCAAAATTTTATTTTCTCATTTCGACCAAAAAAATATAAAACTTTATACAATTTATTTCAAAATAGTCATTTAGTATAACAAAGTAATGCTGTACGCTTAATAGTAATTAGCAAAAAAAAATATTAAAAACTGTAAATTTACTATTCTTATGTTATCAATAAAAAACAGGACACCAATGTAGTTTGTTTGTTTGGTGGACATATGCTTATCGAATTTGGCAGCTAAATCTTTTCCAAACTAGGCTATTACAATTTCAGTGAAAACACGCGTTATTGATTTTTTTGCAGCAAAACCTAAGTACTATAAGAGAATATTTGAGTGTAAATCTATTTGAGGAATTGGGATATCGCATAGTATGCAGGTTTGTGGAGGCTGGGATATTTCTCAATATAATTACCAGGCTATCGGATGCTCAGTTGTAACATGCTAAATTTAATGTTATAAATTTGCATGTAAAGTTATACTCGCCTAAATCGACAACCCATCAATAGGACTATTGGAGTGATTATGATAGTTAAGCTAACCACCAATTTCTTTGACATCCCACAATCGTTTCCTACGTCAGAACAATTAATGGAGCCTAAATTACGATTTATTGCTCAATGCTCATCGCTAGTAAACCGAGCCTTCGAATATAAATTAGAAATAAAAACTTCAACAATATTTTCAGAATTTTTAACTTCATGAGGCCTTTCGCCAGCTATGACACATCACAAAAACAAGCCTTCGAAGATCATACTTTATTTTCAATCTTAAGAAATCTGGATTTCAGGTAATATGTCTTACTTAAAAAATTTGAATTGGAAAGAATACTTAGAATTGAAATTAATATAAAAATGAAACTAAATTAATAAGAATATGATTTACAACTAAGCTATGAGACAGCTAAAGGAACATTTAATGCTAAGTACAAGTGGTCGTGTGAATGGAGTTGCAATTACTAATGTCTGTGCTGTAATTTTTTTTGGGTGAAGGCTACTTGTGTATTAATCTCGTTAGGTATTATATACTGAACTGACAAGTGTCTCAGACTGATCGAGCCCAATCTCCGACATTAACTTCCATGAATGACTAACAAGACCCTGACAAAATGCTTGGTTTCATAAAATTGTCTCATAGTCCAACGTCCACGTAAAGATTAATAACACAATTTTATTCACTGTCTCCAGCCAAATTCCGCTTCAAAAACACTGGGTTAGTCAGTAACTTCAGCAACTAAAACCACAGTTTTAAACACGTTCAAAACATGATGAGTTGCACGGAACTTTGCAGTGTAGTTGATTTGTTTGGCCTTCAACCAATACAATGTACAATGTTGCCACCCAAGCTTTGACGTCACTGTATTGATGTGTCCTGTGTAACATACGGTTCAAAACTGACATATGCGTTCACATTTTATTGTTGGTTATTATACACATATAATAAAACATGTTTGATTAAAACGTAAGTATAAATACAATACCCAGTAATACTCACAAGAGTTTCGAAAGTTGTTGATTCTTGAGGCTTTCAACAAACTGTGGAAACAAGATTGGCCTCGGTTGATTACAACTTCAGATGATTTCAAGAATTAAGACCAATCTGAGGTTGTTGAGTTTTTATTCGCCATTTAAAGAAGTTTGCTTGTAATAATTCTAATAGTCTGTTGTTATTTTTGTTTTACTTGCCGAATATTATAAAAAACACTAAGAATTAAAAACTATCTATAGTATAAACTATCAAAACACTATCTAATTGATTACTCAAATAGAATAAAACGATGTTTTTAAAATTTCATCTAAGGATATGCCGTATGCCACAATTGGTATATGTATTTAGGCCTACTTGAAAATACATAGATACAGAAAACTGGCTATTTACATTATTTATCATAAAATATATACTTCATTTTGAAACTATACATATTAAATATATTTCCTATTGACATTCAAAAATGCTACAATAGTATCAAAACTGTATTTAAAACTACTGTTTAACACGAAATACTTCAGCAGTTTAAATGAATTAGGGTGTAGATAAATTACAGTACTCTAAAATATAAACTGTGTTATTTAATCTTGTGATAAAAGCTCCAGTCAGCTATATTCACTTATTTACCTTGAAGTGCATTTAGTGCTTCGAGTAATGCGATTATGAACACCATTACTGCAGCCACTTGCATAATAGATACTCGGTGGTATTAGTGACGACATATGACCATAAAAATCTATCTCATATTCTCCAATGATGTACTAGACAATAGACAATAGACAAGTTTATTAGTCATTAATTAATTCACAAGAATTACAATAGACATCGTCAATCTAAACAATAGAAACATTATTTTTAAACAACTATAAAATTTAAGTCTTTGTTTACAAATTGTAAATTGAAGAAATCACTTAACTTATACATAGGATTAGCTTTACACCAAGAGAGCAGTTTTTTGAAAATTCATTTAAGGGCAATGCACGAAAATCAACTGGAAACATGTTAAATATTTTGATTCCCAAGTGGGTATGATAGTTTTGAGATCTAGACAGTCTTACTCTACTTACATCAATAAAATTTCTATTCCTAGTTAAGTGGCTATGGACATTTCCTCTTAAAACATGTTTGTTTGAGTTCTTTTTCACAAAAATGGAGACTTCATAAATATACAGATTTACAACAGTTAATATACTAGATTCTATGAACAGAGATTTACAATGGTCTAATCTTTTGGCACCAGTAACAATTCTAATGACTTTTTTCTGTATCAATAACACCTTACCAATACCTACTCCATTACCCCAAAATCACAATACCAAATCTTATGATGCTCTCAAAAAATGCAAAATAGGCTAATTTCAAATAGATATTAGTGACATGATTCCTTAAACTGCTTAATAAACATTTGACTCTGGATAACCTTGTACAGAGAAAATCAATATGATGCTGCCAAGACAGCCTATTGTCAATATATATACCTAAAAGCTTAACAGAACTAAAATCACAGATGTCATGGGTGAAACCAATAAATTGTCAGTTTTGTCACATTTAAAAGCAAGCCATTTGCAGAGAACCACTCTGTCGATTCACCTAAGGCATTTTCTGATAGGCAGTGCAAACTGCCCTAAGTCACTGTGGCTACAGAACAGTGTTGTGTCGTCTGCATAGATTGTGACATCACTACAAGAAACATTAAACAGATAGATCATTCATAAGTATTAAAAATAAAGATGGGGCCCAAAATTGAACCTTGCGGAACTCCAAAATTAACATGAGTGACTTGCGATGTAATACCATTGACCTCAACCATTTGCCTACGATTACTAAGATATGACACAAATAAATCTAATTCACAGCCTTGAAAACCATAATGAGCTAATTTGTCTACAAGAATGGATGATTAACACAGTCAAACGCTTTACTCAGATCACATAAGGTGATCTGAGCAAAGCACCTATCCTCTAAAGCGTTAAAAAGATTATTTACAACATGATCCACCGCTAAAGTTGATGAAAGACCTAACCTATAAGCAAATTGACAGTTACTAAACAGATTACTATGTTCCAAAAAATTACATACTTGGTTTTTGACTATCTTTTCCATAACTTTAGCCATTGTAGAAATACATGAAATGGGTCGGTAACTGCTAGGCAAATTTTTGTCCCCTTTTTTGTACACCGGGACAACCCTTGACAATTTCATAAAAGATGGAAAAACACCCTCTATGAGACAGCGATTGATACAATAAGTGAAAGGACTTAATATAACAGAGCAAACAATTTTCAATAAATTACTCGCTAACCCATACGCATCTCTAGTATCAGAATTTTTTAACGACACAATCACATTAAAACATCTAATTCTGATACCATTGTGAATTTAAAATCAACACAGGTTGAGCACTTTTTGCCACCATTTGATGAGCATTGCTTTTTGATACATTCACTTTCTCACAGAATTTCTTCCACGCCGTGGAGAAGTAGGAGCTGTAGTCATCAGGGGATAGCGGTGACATATTTTTCTGCGTGGACCTCCCAGCAGCTGAGTTAATTACCGACCAAGCAGTCTTGCACTTGTTGGTAGACCTCTCGATGAGTTCTTCGTTTTTTCTCTTCTTTGCTTCTCGGATAGCAGTGCGATACTTGCCCTTTAGATTTTTTAATAAAAAAAGGAATGTCCTCATTACCATACATTTTATACACATCTTGATAAAACAGTATTAATTTTTTCATTTTTTCCAGCTCTGGGGTGTACCAGTTAACTTTATTTTTGAGAGTTTCTATTTTTAAACACCTTCTTCTTCACCAAAGGAAAACAATCATTAAAATTAGAGAAAAACAGTCCCAGAACAGATGAAAACTTTCTTCAGCAGATAAATTAGGGTCAAAAACCAAGTCCCAACTGACAGTGCTAAGGTTCATAATAAGGTTATCAACCATAACAGGCGTGAATCTTCTGGTCCATACTTCGCCGTCTTTCTGAAGTTGACGTTCCGCAGAAATTTGAGAATGTTCCAGTATTAACGCATCATGGTCCCCTAACAACGGGTTTACAACACTTATTTTATAGTCTGAAGAATTAACATTGTTAGAACATTGTCAAGACACGCTGCGCCTCTAGTAGGTTTGTCATTTGCACAAAAAGATTAAACTGTCTAAGTATATTCAAAAAGTTTGTAACACTAGGCTTTACAGTTGTGATGTCAAAGTCCGCATTGAAATCACCGCCATCATGAGTTTACTCGTACTTCCCCTACTAACTAGGAAAGCTAGCATATCTTCCAAAGACCGCAAGAAAATGTCTACATTACCCATCAGGCGATCTATATAATGACACAACAATTAGGTTAAAGTGAGGTAGTTCAACCGCATAGACTTCAAAGTCGAGTTCTAAACAAAATTGATTCAAATCAATTTTTTTAAACAGAATGTCCTTTGCAACAAGTATTTCCAACTCCACCTCTTGATAGATTGGAACGACAAAAATTGTTTCCTAATAGGTAACCACTCGGTATATAAAATTCAGCTTCATCATTTCTTAAAAAATGTTCACAGAGGCAAGCAACATTAATGTCACAGTCATTCATAAAAAGCTCCAAATCACCAAGTTTACATTTAAGACCCTGTATGTTTACTGATAGTAGCTTGAATAACTTGATTTATTTTGGGTGATCCCTGGTTTCTATAGTCCTGTTTGATACTGGGCCTAAAAAATTTCTTGACCAGCCCTATCCCAACGGTTTGTCCTAGGGGGGCTAAAACACTAAAACAATTAACTAAACAATTACTAACGAAAGAATCTATATACAGCATTTTATTTATTGATTGGATCCAAATAGGTTCTTAACCATATACACATTCATATCTCGTATACTACTGCGGTACGACTTTATGTAAATATAGACTTTAATCAATAATTCATGCTTCCCATGTAAAATTATTTGACTTACTGAAACAAAGTAATAGCGTAATAAAGTAATAAAGTAAGAAGGTGAGTCGGTGGCTCAGTCGATAGCGTCACGAACAGGGCCCATGGCAGTGATGTCGTTGGTTCCGATCCTGGTCACTGCCACAAATATTTTATCAGTACAGTTCACCTTTGTACTGTGCCAGCTCACCCCTTGCTTTGTTGTATACGATCCACGCACGGGGCAATTAGTCTATGTGGACGAACAAATGCAAGGTTAAAAGAGGCCGCCAACCTCTTAAAAAAAACATATAGGGTCATTTTCAATAGAGTTTAACTTATTTATTGATTAAGGGGGTTTGTATTGAGATTGACGTGGCAGGGTTAACGTCACTTATGTAAACCTCACTCATACAACACGGAGAGGTTGAACCTACGATTAATTGACTTTGGAGACTTTCAAAAAGCTTTACAATGAACTCGACTAATTATTTTAATCCCAGCGGAAGAGAGTCTTGCCAAATAACTGGATTAATATGTGTCCTTCCACGAGTTTGGCAAAACGACTTACAGTTGCCAAACTCACCGACTCAGATATAAAAAGTTATAGACTTCAAAGACCAGAAGCACAATTTCAAAGCTATAAATAAATCGAACAGAACCCGTCCTTCATATTTTTTGTAAAAATCTATCTATTACGGCACCGTGTTCGCGCCACATGCCTTTATTTTATTTGTTTTATTCTGGTGGGATTTTCCTTTTTTCAAGGCTCAAAAATCATATCAAACAATTAACATTTGAGGAAAACTATTGTAACGCATATTAGGTTACGTAAGACGCCAACAACGAGAGGCTGACGAGATGTTATTTGGCAAGGTTGTCAGCGATGCTCTGGGGCGGGAGTTTTGCCAAAATGTCTGCACCACTTAATGTCGTACTTTGTCTTGGGTTACACCCTTATCTACCAAACAATCCTCCAGACATTGTTCAACTATGCAAATCTCAAAGATTTACATGAATTAACTATAGTTAATAGTACATAGTTTATTAAACTGCAATCGTTACTTATAAATCTATTAGTGGGTTGTCGTAGCTGTTTTTTACATTTTCACCATTTACATTTTATTAATTAGTTTTATAAATAATATTCATAAAAAAATCTATCAAAACTCAAAAAAGCATCTAGTTCAAAAACATGTTGGTAACATCAATTGACAAAGCACCTTGTATGTTTTTCATAAAGTCGCCGATGATATCAAACGGCAAGGCTTGTATTTACTGTGCACGTAGCGAGCTGGGCACTGTTTGATGCAATGAACCAGTGAGCCGTAGTGTTTGCGCTACAA